>NC_136902.1:87480912-87595725 GCF_949606895.1 Notothenia rossii | reverse complement strand
AATTTGGTAAAAGGGGGACATGAGTGAGACAAATAAAGTGGCATCTGTGCTTGTGATGCTAGTAATGACAGTTTAATGAGTGTGATAATGATAATCTAATTTGACAACACATTCATTTGTGACTGCAGGGACCTGTTTACTACTTTCTCCTCTCTTCGGCTCCCTCTCCACGTTGAGGCATTTGAAACTGCTGTTCCACACATTTGCATCTAAACCCCATTTTGTTGTCTCTCTCATAACTTCTCCTTCTATAAAGGACCCGACTTGACTTCACTTCATCAGGTTTACTTTTCTGCATTTACAACCAATCTGTTCTTCTTCCTGGTTTGATTCATTCCCCTCTAACCAATGTACCTTGGTACCTATCTCGTTCTATTGGCAAATAAACCCTGCGAACCTACTTGATTTCTTTTCCTCACTTCGTTACCTTTTCCTCTGTTCTAACTCCACTCCATTCTTCACAAAGTCATTCCGCTCTCTCCCATTTTCTCAATGCCCGCTAAACACTTGAAAGTTCAATTTCTGTGTCAATTTTTTTACAAATAGTGCTTTTAGTTCACTCTGTGTCTGGAAAATAACAAGCGTTCGGAATCTAGGAGGTGTTGTAACACCATTTACTCAGGTGGCAGCTCAATTGTCCCCAAAGTTTAGGTTTAGGAACACCTACTCTTTGAAAGGCCATGTTTTCACCGCTGCACCCTACTTTCATTTCCTTTTTGCCCTGAGCTTAAACACTCCACTTCCAGACCTTAACTCCAGCAAAACCAACTCGTTTTTTTCTTCAGCAATATTTTCTGTAACGTGTTTACTTTTTCTTCTTCTGCTCTTGCTGTTTGCTTCAGCTCTTGTGTTCTCCCAATGTAACAATGTTATTTTTTTTATTCTTCTATTCATCTTTCTTCCTTTTGACACTTAATGCTCAAAAAAAGTGTTTCTGGGCCTGCCATCCCACTCACATTCTCTCATTCATCCCCACTGTGGATTTTTGCTCCAATCCTCAATCATGCAATGATGGCCTAAAGGCAGAGGATTATTGTGAAATACAGGTCATTGCTACATCATTACAAAATCACAAAAGTCATCAGTCTCACAGTAGCCTACTTCAGTTTATCGATAGAAAAAGCATCAAAACGATATTTTGGGAATGGGAACCACGGTGCATTCTGGGATATCCTGGCCATCTATGGAGGATTGAATCTATATTAATGGCAGAAATCCTTGAGATCTCTAATATTTTTCTGGTCATTTTTCGGCTTTTTTGGATTCAAACAAATAAAGTACAGAATATATATGATTGCCCTTAACAACAGAAGCTCTCGGCTGAAACAGAGAACCATTGTTTTAGAAGAAGAAGAAGAAGAAGAAGAAGAAGAAGAAGAAGAAGAAGAAGAAGAAGAAGATGGACCTTTATTAATTTAGTTTCCACTCTGTCATACACTTTTTTTAACACATTTTTTTATACACATTTTAGTAAATAAATGACAGTTATCCTTATGAATTAAGAGTAGGAACCTTGGATCAGTGTCACTAATGCTAGCACATCTCTGGTGTTTGGTGTGTCAACACATTTAAAACATGTTAAATATTTAGAGGTGTCACTCCCTTGTTTCCATGTTGCTATACAATGTAATCCAATTCTCCTATTTTTGAAAGTGATATTACTTGAAACAAGTTGTGAAAAAATGACGTTACATTTGGCTCCCCGCACAGGTTTAGTCAATGGGTTGTGGTTGCTTGTTTCCTCAAAAGATGGCTGACTTGCTGTTGATAATATCACGTTCCCATTCCCTGTTGGTGTAAAGTTTCCTTCTGATCACACCAGTCAAACATTGAGTGCTTTTCTACAGTAGTGTGTAAACCTCTCCTGTCCTTTCTTTGTTTTTCACCTCTCGGCTTCATCCATACCATCCTCATTGGGACATTGATCGATGTGCCGCTCTAGCAGACTGTGACAAGGTTAGGAACTCTGGCCTCTGGAGGGGTGTGTGTGTGTGTGTGTGTGTGTGTGTGTGTGTGTGTGTGTGTGTGTGTGTGTGTGTGTGTGTGTGTGTGTGTGTGTGTGTGTGTGTGTGTGTGTGTGTGTGTGTGTGTGTGTGTGTGTGTGTGTGTGTGTGTGTGTGTGTGTGTGTGTGTGTGTGTGTGTGTGTGTGACTGTGTGTGTGTGTGATAAACTCAACTGTTCATTGCGTTGATTTGCACTTAATTGTGTGTGTGTAGGATGTACAGGAATTAATTAATCTGATGTCAACTTGAGGAACACATGAGGCATGTCATTCTGAAGTGTCTCATGTTATTTTGTCTGAGTGTATTCTTGTTTTCAGCCCTTGTGTGTGCGCGCAGGAGTTTGTGTGTTTGAAGGCGGTTTGTAACTGTCAAAATAATGATTCCACTACTCAGCTTCTTGCTGCTGTGGCAGTGAACTGAGTCGATATCTATGACAAATCCAGAGTCCAGTCGTGTCTCACAGTGTGCGCGCACACACACTCACACATATACTCAGTCATACTTCTGCTCTCTCTGCTTGAACCAGACATATTGATCGCTCTGCTATGGAAACCCCTGTTAGGAGTTTGTCATGGTTCTCAGCTTATTGCTTCCACCCGACAGCTCAGCACTCGGTTTAGCTGTGGTTTCTTCGGGCAAAGTTGAACGTACATATTTACAAAGACACAAGTTCACATATGCACACACACTCATATGATCCATTTGTTCTGCTTTAAACTCATTCCGTGAATCAGATCTGTACATTGTCCGGAGTTTCCGTTCCACACATATAGCACATAAGAGTAGATTGTTCACACAGACATGTTCTCACTTTCTGGAAACACTGGTTTAGTGGAGGTGCATGGGTAGATTGTGCACCCTGCTCAGCATTATACCACAGTCAGCTGAAATTTGGTCAAAAATAACTTTCCGCCATTCCTTGAATTTCACGACAAATCTTTGCAAATTACATATTTCTGTCACATTAATCCTAATTTATTAGTTTGTTTTAAGAGACTTTTTTTGTTTTTTTCCTTTGTCCAGCAGGAAGCAGCTAATCGAGCTAAAGCCGGCTAGCATTTTGGTCTGAAAAACGGTTATTCACAGTCAAAGTCAACTTTATTGTCAATCTTCCAGTGTGTGTGAACAGACAGAGAGATCGAAATACTGTTTCCCACAAACCAGAATATAAAAACAAATGTATATAAAATATGAAAATATGTGTTCAAATATTCCCACTGAAGTCTGGAGAAGGACAGAGAGGATGTTGGAGTAAACAAAGAGACAAATGAGGAGAGCTGGGTCCAGATTTATTGAGAAAAGTAGATATAAGCCGTGTCTCGCCCCTCTCATAATGGGAGACACAAGATCACTGGCTAATGAAATGTACGAGCTAATGGCCTTAGCTTAGAGTGAGACGGAATATATGGAATGTATTCGAGTATACTTTATGGAAACATGGCTGCACCAGGATACATCTTATGGCAACGTTTCCATCGATGGCCTCCGGACTGTTTGGGAAATGTCTCATCAACGTTCACAGAGATTTCTTCAATGGCTTCCGAACTGTTTAGCCCGACTCACATTGCACAGATATCTTCATCATGTCCCCCGGGTTTATTAAAGCATTTTGATTCTGATTACATTGTTAGGGGTTATAAAGAGGTGAGGTAAGGTGGAGGAAACACCTCCTGATGTCTGCGTCTCTGCATCTTGGCAACTAGTAGTTACCATAGTGACAGAGTTGGCAACAGTGATAATAATAATATCAGCTAATAATTCCAAAGATGAGGATTAACCTGGAAAGCATGGAGATGGCAATGATTATGATTATGCCTCCCTAAGGTTAATAATAATATATACTTGATTAATTCCTGCATTTTAGCTTAGCTCTCCGCCAGTCCCCCCATGGTTAGCAATTATTCAGAACAGTGTTCAAGGGCGCTCGAGTATTGTAGATGCTTAGTCAAGCAACAGGACTGAATAGCTACACAACAGGAATGTGACCCCTATGGTTCGAGGGGGATCTCTCCGACCACTGGGACAATTCAAACACTAATTAATTTAGATTGACTTTATCTTGGAATTTTCTCTTTTGCGTCTCTTATTAAATAAATTAAAAATAAACAGGAAGTACAATAGTGAAAATGGTCAGGTAGTAGCAAATAAGTTATATAAATAAAATATACAAGACCCCATGTACAATTTCCTTTTTTACAGCAAATATGTTTTCAATGCCTTGAGGGTACATGTTTATATATTTTACCATCTAAAATGATATCAAGGACTTGAATATTGCACATTGAAGAGGTAGGAAGCCTCATCAGTGACAGGTGGGTAGCCCCAGCTAATTCAGGTCCAATGGCATTGATTATTTTCCCCTTAAAACTTGGATAAATAACATAGCTTACTCTGCGGACAATTGTACACCGGGCATCCAAAATGCGTGTGTTTTATAACTGCCAAAACGCCTTCAGATCACCATAAGTGAAATAATAAAGTGGCGCTATTGAAGAGTCTGATTAAAAGGAGGAAAGATGTGGATCTAGAACTCACGGAGATCCACCATAACCATAAAAACATGGGAAGGCAGAGGCTGCTTTAGGGCAAAGGTCCAAATTGTTACTGGACTTTACTCCCACTAACAAAGTTAAGACCCTTCGGAATGCCAGCAAGCAAGGTCCAACACATATTAGTAAGGCCTATACACAGGAGGAAAAATAAATAATGTTCTATTAACCCTCCTTTTGTCTTCGGGTCAAATCTGACGGATTTATACTTTCATCAATCATAACTTTTTTGTTTTACATTCGATTGCATTAAGGCTTTATGATATCCTTCACAGTAGACATTTGAACATATACAATTGCTGATCACCACTTTCATTGAATTTTTGATGATTTAGTCAACTTAGTAACACACACACACACACACACACACACACACACACACACACACACACACACACACACACACACACACACACACACACACACACACACACACACACACACACACACACACACACACACACACACACACACACACACACACACTAGATGTATTCCCCCCGTATGTGCCCAATCCCCCATGTGAATCACACCTAGCACTCACAAACACGCACACACACACACACACGCACCCACACACACACACACACACACACACACACACACACACACACACACACACACACACACACACACACATACACACCCACACCCACAGACACACACGCACGCACGCACGCACGCACGCACACACACACACACACACACACACACACACACACACACACACACAGAACAATTTGACACATTTCCCGCTCTTATGTGCCCATCCCCCCACATGGATCACACCTGGCACACGCAATACATGTTCAGTGTCTATTCTTTGTATATTTACTGCATCTTTTCATGTATACCAGTAGTCTGATATATGTACAGTTTGAAAGGGTGTTAAATGAAATTTGGTAATGATTAATTGTTTTTGTGTTAATGTAATAGCAGTTAAAACAGGACCGCAAACATCAAAGTAAGGGGGGGAAACGAAGACAATAGGAGGGCTAAATTGGAAATGTACACTTAGATTACATTCCTGAAAAGTGTTGCGGAAGCCAACAAATCAAACATTGGTGATGGCACCTTGTCATAACTTTCTTCACAGAAAATGAGCGACTCCTTAGAGCTAATCACCCTTTATGCTTTTTAATAGTAATGGAGAATTAATGCGTGATTTGTTTGGAGTTTTATGTTTAGCAATCACATTGTCAGAACAGGTGTAACATTTCATAAATGCTGGTGGGATGAAAGTCTTTAATTAGGCAGTGCTTCATGCTCAAATACTTTTTTGTACACTTCTAATTGCTAAAAAGTTCCTCTTCTTATTAGCTCACAAATTGCCCCTCTCTTTATATTTTCTAAAGACATTTAAGAAATAGTTTTTTTTAATCAAATGAACATAGTCATGCACACGCATATATTACTATCTAATGTATTGCTGTTTTAAACTCATTAAAAATAAAATGTAATTCATCCCACCCGCCGCCAGCGAAACCGTGTTAAACTTTGTAAATTGGTTTCTGACAATTGGCTGCGCTTTCACTTTAACTTGTACTTTTTCTAATTCTCTTGTGAGATCATTTGTACAGTTACAATATTTTGAACACAACCTCAATATGTCTGCACTAATGCTGCATAAGGGGCAATGTGGCTTGTCTCATTAGGTAGAAGTGTGAAGAAACCCCTTTTATAGTTATAGGAGTGCGTTGTAGTTGGGTTTTACAGTACATGTGTCTGTATGCAAAACAAGTTTAATAGAGAGTGTTTTAGGAAAGAGAGCAATTAGGAAATATAATTAACCTTAAACATGTTAGTTTGGGAAAAGATTGTAAAACATAATAAAATATCAAATGCAGATAGACAAATAGACACTGACTGCTGCTAGACAACATCTGATTGTTGAATGCTCGTATTACCTGTGATGCCAATGTTAGAATATATATTTTCTACACTTAATGAGCAAAGAATAAACTTGGCTTTAAGAGTAACATTCTTAACGAAATCTACTAATACAATTATCTAGTGGTCAGCTTTTATTCATAAAAGTGTATCTTTCAGTAACTTTTTGAGGGACCATTTGACAGATTTATTTACAAAACGGCATTGTTTCACTGAAATAGCGTCAAAATCACAAAGTGCCATTAAGAGTCACAATTTACTAACACAAATTACTTGATTTTCTAGTTTTCAGCTTTTATCCACAAAAGCGAATCTTTCAGTCACTTTTTTAGAGAATTAAGCATAAATCTGTCAAAATTTCAAAACGGCATTGTTTCACTAAAATAGCGTCAAAATCACAAACTACCGTTAAGGATCGGAGAAGAAGTAATTTTTCAATTAATGATTTCAGTCTGATATATATTTTATTTGCTTTTAACTTAATGCTGAAAAGTTGTGACACATGCCTTAAAGTGTAAACCAAGATGGCGTCGCGTCGCTTGCTCCTCTCCAACTGTTGAGTAACTTTTTTTTTTTTTACTGTATTGTAATATTATATTTTAACTGTGTTATTTTATTGACCTGTACTTATTTTATAATTGTTTGTGTGATAGAGATTATGCAATGTTTTTAGTGTTTGTTGATTGTTATGTACTTGCCTGAGGACTGCAGATGGAAATGAGCTATTAGCTATAATCTGGCATAATTAATATCTTCTCTCTTCTGAGATTAATGTATTTGTATGCATGGTCCTTGTTTAAATAAATCCATAATATAAACCTGTGATCTACGTTGTTCATACATTGCATACTTAAGCCGTAGTTGTGTTTAAGTTATGACGATACACCTTCAAATCTTAAGGGAACCAGAACTTTCCCGCATTTAAAATCCAAAGAAAGGCAACCAATCAATCAATTAATAAAAGTCAATTTATTTATCACACAATCAAACTTAAAAAACACAAATTAAAAAGGCTCTACACCGTAGGAATACTTACAAAAACTGAATGAAAATAGTTTATTATAAAATAACCTACATCAAATAGGATTGATCTGCTATTTACATTTATACAAGGTACGTTGTATCAAGTGCAATTTAAAGTTTTCTCTGCCTACTTTCTGTGTTGTTCTGTGTCCTGCTGACTGGGCGGTAGAAAGAGAGCAGCAGTGGACCGCTTACAGAGAAACGCTCGCTGTGAGGTGAGGCCGGAGGCAGGAGGCTAACAAGGTCCTGTTAAAAAACAAGAGGGCTGTCTGCTGAACTCTGATAGCCCTGACCTTTTATTTTATACTGTAAGAGGTTTCATGAGAGTTAAGTTAGATGTACGTGTGTGTGTGTGTGTGTGTGTGTGTGTGTGTGTGTGTGTGTGTGTGTGTGTGTGTGTGTGTGTGTGTGGGGGGGGGGGGGCGTGGGGGTGTGGGTGTGTTTCCCTGTGTGTAAGGCATCTTGTCAGATTGTGCTATAAAAGATGTTGTTACAGTTTGATTGACAGGCAGAAAAGCAGGGTGCAATTTGGCATCTGATTCCACAGCAGCAGTTTGTATATCACGTGGCCTGTGTGTGTGTGTGTGTGTGTGTGTGTGTGTGTGTGTGTGTGTGTGTGTGTGTGTGTGTGTGTGTGTGTGTGTGTACCTCATCAATGATTGAGTCTGAAGAGAGAGTTTCCTCGGATCAAACATTTCGCTGATTCAACAACTGCTGAGCTCATCAGACACACACACAGTAAAGCACGTTAGCTATCTTCCCCGTCTTGATCCCTGAATCCAGGAGGCTTGTCAATGCCAAACAGAGCTTATGAAAAAAGCTTTTTAAAGTTTTAAAATAAGTGATGAAGAAGTGCATAGGTCCCCTCTTTATGCATGTGTGTGTGTGTGTAGACAGCACACACAAGTTGATGCTTCTTTTATTCAGACATAGTTTATTTTTACAGTGAAACAATATAGAAACATAAGGTGCTTGAGGTCCTGCAAATAAACACTCTGCCTTTAAGCTGTCGTATATTTTAATCACTTGATTATAGGACTTTTACAATATGAACACATTTACCAATCAGAATTGAGTATGTATACAATCAAAGTATGATTACAATGCATAATAAACATGGGTGTTAGAAGATACTGTAGAAGGAATTAAGCACATTCTCAACCAAACTTAAGTATTAAGGAGGAAGACATGTTTTTGTCGACCAATGACGACAACACAACATCGAAGTAAGACGGAGATTCTGTGTATGTTTAAACACAGGGTCTTCAATGTGTTCTGTTTCATTGTACAAATACATTTGTAGTATATTATACAATGGAGTATTTTAATAGAACTCTAAAGTCTCAGGAAGCAATTCCAAATATATTAGATTAAGATGGTTGGCATTTGTTGAGTTTAGAGTGAATTCTCTCTTAGTCTTTCTTTGCAGCAAACGCACACACACACACACACACACACACACACACACACACACACACACACACACACACACACACACACACACACACACACACCCACACACGCACGCACGCACGCACGCACGCACACACACACAGACGCAGCAAATAGGAAGTGTTTGTTTGTTTTATGTCCTATTGATGAAAGGCTGTCTCAGGGCCTTGTTTCTGTCATATATCTGCTTTGGTGTTTTGTTACCTCACAGAAGCATAAAAACGTAAAGAAAGAACGTTTATAGGCTTTGAAACTCAGCGGTTTCCCAACAGCAAGCAGCTTTATATGAGTGATTCTTAGTGGTAAACTTGAAGCCATGTACACACACACACACACACACACACACACACACACACACACACACACACACACACACACACACACACACACACACACACACACACACACACACACACACACACACACACACACACACACACACACACACACACACACACACACACACACACACATGACGGTTGTTCTTACTTTTCTTACCAAATGTGGAGTTGCACGTGCATCCTGGAGCATTTTCTAGATGTCTAACTATTAAAAAGAGGACGTTCTACTTTCTTTTTTTTTTTAAATTAAAAACAACTATGTAAAATGAACATCCTAGAGTGATATCTATTGGGCTTCCTTACACCAAAACACTTACACACACACATTGCAATGTATAATACAACATTAGTTTTACACACACATCATTCAACTTTTATGTCCCTCGATGGGAAATGTGGTTTACAGTAGATGGCAAATATAGGAAAACAACATACCATGTTTTACACATTAAACAAGATACACTTTAATAATATTTGTTCCAGTGATCAGTCTGGCCCTGGGGTGTTTCTAATGTTACGTTTATGAAACATGGATCTGACAGAATGGGCATGGAGTGCAGGCTGAAGGAAGGCGGTACAGTCACTCAACATATCAAACACATCAAGCTATCAATTTTAATCAAAACATCTGTCTCGAATTTCCGATGTATACTTACGAACATGGATTTGTTTTAATGTTTAATGTGTTTTATGGCGACACTTTAATTGTGTAACATTTTAAATGGAATCTATTCTGCTAACGTTCCTGTTCATATCAGTGTTTTGTTCCTCTACTGTGACATGTTTCCATGCAGGCATTACATCGTTTTTCATGCACTGGTCAATTTTGAGATTTTGTGCTATTTTGATTCCATAACATGTTTTCTTTCAGGCTTTTGGAAGGAAAACGTACAAAATACACATTTAGGTGTTTATTGGACTATAGTTTGTCTGTATATTTCTCCTAAATTCACCAAAAGTTAGCATTCTAACGTAACATAAAGTACCGCTGATTGCTGATTGCACCATGTCATCAGAGGTATCGTTGGAAAGCTCCGTACAAAGGGGTCTTAAACCAAAAAACGAAATCTCTTTGGCTGGTGTCAATTTGTCAACAGCGCTGATTCCGCTGGAAATTTTAATCTCAAAATGGCAAAAGAACAGCGAACATTTTTTTCACAGAGACGACGAAAACAATTGTCATTTGCACGAAGCAAGGTTATACAAAAAACAAATGACCCCAAACACCTTCACGGAGTGCGTCGAGGCGCAAGCTGTCAGGAGGGACAGGAGGGTTTAGCTAGCGCCACACAGCAATCTTTAAAGGTCGTTTACTCAAAATGATTTTTTTCTCCTATTCTGAGTGACACATTTCCACATTGGTACACTCATATTTAATGAGATTATGGCTCATTTGCATATTTAAACATGCTATTTCATAAAACTTGTAATACAAAAAACAATTGTCTTAATGTACGTAAATAACGGGAGAACTTTCTATCTGATATCTTCAAGTTAAAAAAATTACCCTAGTCACCTGTAGTGTCTCGCCTTAATGTTCAAAAGCTCTTTGAAACCAGAGCCCAGTCTGCTCTGATTGGTCGACCGCTTAGAGATGCCCCGCCCCTTAATCTATCACTACAATGTGCTGTAACTGCGTGTAACATTGTGATGTCAATATCTTACAGAATAAACAAATTAGTCCAATCGAAACGTTTCAGGCGGGGGGGAGTGTTCTCACAAATACAATTAAAAACACTTTAATCAGCTTCCAACTCCATCATAGTTTGTCGAAGTAAACTGAATATAAAGAACACTCTTGAAGTCTTACAAATGTCTAGTTTTATTTTTATAAAGCTGCACATTTTGGTTGGTAAATATTAAAAAAGTTCAGAAAACACTGATTACTATTTCTGTTATTTCAGCATGATCAATTATTTTGTGTTTTTGGATGAGATTTCAGTTTTTAGTTGTAGTAATGTCGATAGAATTGGCTCTCTTAATAGTCTGAAACTTTTGCTTGCTTTTATATCTTTTGTTTAATCTCACAACCAGTGCATTACTAAATCACCCTCTGTTCTGTTTTTGTATTTTCACATCATTCAACGTCACTTGGATTCCCACCAAGATCAGGTGCCGTGTTGGCGTGGAGTATCACTTTGCTGGCCCATTAACGATTAACAAAGTATCTCAAATGAGTTTTTTTCTACCATTTTCTGGTAGTGAGTGTTGTAACAAAAAAGCCTGAAAGTTGGTTCATACTGAATTATGAGGCATAGTGAAAAATAGGAAAATGGGTTTTTTAAATGTGTCGTGGTTCAAATGAAAGACCACATGTAATCAAAGTAACTTGATAGTCATTTACATTCTGAAAGAGAGACCAGACGCCCTCTGTTCTTATAGTGTCCGTTTATCAAATGTCCCAAATTACACTTTGGATGCACAATATCTTCGTTCTGCATCGTATTATCTAACATGTGTAACTTTTTGTAAAGACTAGGGCCGGGACTCGATTAAAAAAATAATCTAATTAATTAGAGGCTTTGTAATTAATTAATCGCAATTAATCGCATTTTTAATCACATATACATATTTGACCTGAGAACAGTGAGAAGCAATTTTTTTCACATGGATTTTAGTATACCATTGAATAATGACTGAATACATAAGCTTAAGCAACAAAACATTATTTATTTTTTTCAAGGTGGTTCTTAACCAAGACCAACAGAAAAGTGCAATTTTTGCCATAAAGTGTAGCAATAGCATATTTAGGAATATAGTACATTTCAGAGATTCAGGTAGCCTATAGGTAGGTAGACCTTCTGTAAACTATAACACTTTTTTTTTTTAAAGTATAACACAATACTTTCAAGTACATTCAGAACATTGGAAACCCTGACTATTAGAAAACATCTCTCTGTTGCTTCAGAGGCCATAACAGACTTTGTTGATTTACCAACAGTTGATTTAAAAAATATAATACATTTCAGTCCAACTCTCTCAATAACCTTGGCCAAAACAATAAACAGTTCAACATAAAGTGCCAGTTGCACCAACAACATAATAAATAGTTCAACATAAAGTGTACTGTACCATTTAAAATAAAATAAAAAAGTGCCAGTGATTGACCTCAATCCCTCCTATTCTTCCAATATCCTGATGAAAAATAAAATCTCTCTGTTGCATAGGCCACTGTTTGATCAACGCGAATTGGGTGTGGGTCCTTGTACTCCGAGTCGGGCTAACGTCCACGCTAGCTTCCACGCTAGCTGCTATAGGTTTTGCATTGAGGTGATACTTGAGGCTTGATGTGCTGCGGTGATACGCAAATTCCTTTTTGCATAATTTGCAAACAACCGTGCTCTTATCGATGCTTCCATCCGTCCGTTTTTTAAAACAAAATGTCCCATCCACGGGGCCAACCAAAGCGGTCTCATCAGCTTCTTCGTTCATGTTTGACTATTGTTCACTGTGGTTTGTTGTTGTCTGAAGTCATGAACGTTAGTTGGTGCTCCAGTATAATCGGTACCCCTGAAACTCATCCAGTGAGAAACGTTCCGCGGTGCAAAAATAAGTGCGATTAAAATGCGTAAATTTTTTTAACGCGTCAATTTTTGTGTAATTAATTAATCTTAATTAACGCGTTAAAGTCCCGGCCCTATTAAAGACCCAATGAACTCACAGGAGGAGGCTAAATCTTAAAGAAAGGCTTGCTGAGACGTTGCATCTCAATGGGTCCACTACTAACTTGATGTTTCGATACCACAACATTGCAATAAATAACTGCACGGTCAAAATCGTATTTCACGTTTTGCTTGCAGAATTCCACCATCTTACTGGCATAAGGCACTTCAAACTCACGGATTGATGTTCACAAACCAAAGCGATATCCAATAGCTTCAATTTGTACAAAACAAGAATTTACGATCTGTCTTGCCATCATAAACATTTTCTCACATCTTTCAACATCTCTTGCTGTTTACTGTTACTGTGTTAGGGACCAAGCAGTAAGGCAACAGGACACAGGAGTTGTTTAAAGAAACTTGGTTTTTATTTACAAAAGAATACAAATTAAACATTATTAACCAACCATTTTGAACAACAAGGCCTGCAAAGAGGTCAACAGAAAATGACTATTTCTATTTCTGAAATATTTTGGACTGTTTATTTCTTGTGTCTTAATTTCTCTGATTTGCCTTGAGTTTTTGAAGCTGCTGCAACGCAAACATTTCCCAAATTGGGATCAATAAAGTATACCTATCTCTCTATCGCTCTATCAATCTTATGACGAATGAATAAAACAGTAACTTAACAAACTGACCTGCCAAAATGACTTAAAATGGAACATATATAGTATAGTGGCATGGCCCAGCATGTGGTACATAAAACTAAAGGATTCTGACAAAACCCAAACCCCCCTTTGACATTGAAGCACGTGGTTTGTCCCAATTGGTTTCTTGCAGTGTTTCGGAGTCCTCAGGCCTCGGCTATCACATACTTTAACATTCTTTACCCACATGTTAAATCCTTTCTTCTCCCATCATCTTCACTGTCTCCCCAGTTTCTCTCCTCACCTCCCTCTCACACACACTCTCCTCTGGGCAGTCTTCCAGGCAGAGTGTATGTGGTGCTGTTGATCCCTCTAATTCATCCTGACAGGACATTCATCATTAGTCACAGCCTTAATGCCGCACCGCTGTAAGGGATTCTGTTTCTCCTCAATAGATACAGCATTGACATTAAAGAACTAAATATATCCACATTTTCTATGAACTCTCATAATGCACGTTGACTACACACACACCTGTGAAACCCACTATTTATACTGAAAAATATCCATCGAAAAGAAGAAAAAGAGAAACATTGACTTATTTGCAAGCAGGCTTAGGGAGTTGCGGTATTTCCCTAACAATTACATAAAAAAAACAATCACACTTCGGATACATATACAAACATTTTGGATTACTAGGACAATAACAATGTTATAATACATTTAAAAACAAACAAACCATGAACAACATGAACACATTATAACACTTCACGAGTCTTGGATAAAACCATAGCAAATCTTAAGTTCAAAGAAAGCCATGTTTTGAAGGGGCCCTATTATTCTCAATTTCGGGCTCATATTTGTATTTTATGCCTCGACTGTGACATGTTTCCAATCCTTTAATGCTTTATTCCTCTCATACTGCCTGTGCTGCAGCACCTCTTTTCACCCTCTGTCTGAAACCAGAGCCCAGTCTGCTTTGATTATATTCAAATTTCTTTATTAGGATAAACCCCTTGAGGTGAATCACCTCGTTTTCAAGGGGGTCCCAAGATTGGTTAGCTGGCCGGCTCTGTTCTGATTGGTCAACCGCTTAGAGATGTCCCGCCAGTTAGTCTATCATGTACAATGTGTCGGAGCGCTAGCCAATAGAAGAGCGAGTGTTACATAGTGAGGTCACTAAGTTCAGGAAGTCAGGCAGTTTGGAGTGTGTGGGAGAGAAATGTAGGATTTTAGACTTTTCAGAACATTGACATGCACAAAACCTATAACACACTAAAGGAAAGGGAAAAACCCCAACAAGCAAAACTGTGATTCTTTCAAAGTAACCCTCCCAACATTGTTTATAAGGTCCCTTAAGGCGTTTGACATTCAAGCAAAAGTCACCCTACAGAAAATGATGGACTTCTAAACCCAAACTGACACAGAGTCTCCCACTGGAAAAAGGGGGAATAAATAAAGTCATAGGCAGTTGTGCTTCATTATGCTGATTTTTTAATGGGGTAATTTTCTGTGAGGCACATCAGTAGGAATTAAATCCATCAAACTCAGGTCCGCTGAAGCTCCGTCTCCGCTCTGGGATGTGGATCGTTGGCTGTACTCACTCGTCAGGCCTGTTTGTCTCCTTCATTCATCCTCCCCGCCGATTATTCACTTTCCTATGCTAGCGCCTCCACGGCTAATTAGCTCGCACAGCATATTCTGCTGCCAATTTCTCAGACTTGCGTTAGTTTTGCACGCACACATCTGTATTGCACATTTACCGATCACACACGGCTTCCTGCGCTGATAAAAGTGAAAGTACTACACAAAGTGAATATTTGAGCAAACCCCACTAGTGTAAGAGTGTTTGACTAATTATTTAAACCTAGAGTGTCCGGGGTCACACACTGCCATTCCCAGCCCTCCTCTGTTATTCTCATTCCTAATAAGAAGTCACTTTTTCACCGTTCCCCTGAGCACACAGATGAAATGTTTGACATGTATTTCAGCCTTTGTGAGAATAAATTGAGTATAATCTTGTTTTTTTGCAATTTGGAAATATCCGAAGGGGTACGGCTGCCAATTAATTAACATCATCAACTCTCTTCTGCCTCCCACGTTCTGTCTTTGGTCTCATTACCTATCACAGGCTGCTTCTATATCCTCTCCTTAACTGGAAATTGCTGAGCATCTCCCTGTCAACTCCGGCTTTGTAGTTTTATCCTTGGTTCGTCTCTTTCATTTCAGCTGTTCCGTCTCATTTGTAGGAGGAAAGGATTGGAGAGACAATAAAAAAGAGGAGAAGAAAGAAGGGGAAAAGGACCAAGGTGAGGCAGATAAGAGAAGGACAATAATACAATAATGAGGATGCAGTAATTAAGCAGTTCATGCGTCTGTTTCACACACACACACACACACACACACACACACACACACACACACACACACACACACACACACACACACACACACACACACACACACACACACACACACACACGCATGCACACACACACACACACACACACACACACACACACACACACACACACACACACACACACACACACACACACACACACACACATATACTCTCTAATCAAACTCTCTTCATAATTGTGCCTAATGATTTTCTGCAATCTATGCTCTGATCCCATGACACTAATGACATTAACCTTGAGACGCACAGAGACGAAAGAGACTGTACAACCATACTTCTCTCTCCCATAGACATGCATACACACGCTGATGGGTGCAGGCTTTTAGCTGCACTGTTCCCAGACTCTGGATCCCCCTCGCCCAACACATCCGACAATCCGACACAATTACCACATTGAAATCCCAACTAAAACCCACGTGTTCAAATGAGCCGACTCACTGTAGTGCTCACCATCATCTGTTTCCCCTGAATATCCTGTCCCTATCATTTGTGTCAACTTTGATTGTCTCCTCCATGATTGCCTGTTTTTCATCATTGCTTTTAACCTCTAAGAGTGTTTATTAAATGACACGGTGTTCTTGGGTGTCATGAAAGGCGCCCTTAATTAAAGTGTATTATTATTGATGTTAATACAAATGCAGACATGACCACACAAAGGTTCTAATTAAAAGATCAATATTATTATCAACGGCAGTTCAGGATGATATAAATTACAGTTTCAAGCAGTGGTTTTGAAATGGTTTAGCCACACATTCACATCACTCTGCATCAGCCAATCGGTTCGCAGCTTCCTCACTGTTGAGATGAAATTCTTGGAGCAAAGAACGGGAACACGAGGAGTAAACTGAAGAACTTCAAACTGATGTCAGACTCTGAGGCAGGGACTAAAAAACAGCCCGGGACTCTCGACCGGTACCGCCGGCCCACCTCGGTACCGCAAGTAAATACCGCTAGTAAATTGTTGACGGGGGGGTGCTAGTGACTTATCCGACCGGCCCACATCGTCCGACCGGCCCACTTCAATACCGGCCCATCGGGATTCGTCCCGAACGTCGCGATGGCTAGTCCGCCCCTGCTCTGAGGGTATGTTTGACGTTACAGCGGGAGTTTTGTCATTTGTTGGGACACAATACTGACACAGCCTCTACCCAAATCAACTCTGAGGTTTTCTCTACCCACAGTAAAGCCATTAATCAAGCAATCCATCAGAACCCCCCCCCCCCCTCCTCCCCCCTCCTCCCTTTATGTTCCTTACAGAGAAGCAGGCTCCGGAAGGCCTCGGTCAGATTAGGTTAACTCTCTGACTCATAGCATATTAACTACTGGCATTATCTAAAGGGAAGAATGTTAACAAACTTGCTTTATGGATATTCAGAAGTAAGAAGGAGGTCATCTATAAACACAGCTGATGAAGAGAGCCTGAGAAAACCAGCTGATGCCAGCTGGTCTTCATACAATGACGACAAAATCCCACGGCCAAATGCCCGCTGCCTCTACAGACAGAGAAACATGGCTGAAGGACGGAAGTGGAGAATTAAAAGGACACTAGATAGCTGTCAATGAACTGTGAGTGGGACCCACCACTGAAAGAAAAAACACCTGTTCACTATCCTGTCTCTAAAATGGTAAAACGAGCTCCCAAGTGAAATCAGGAAAGCAGAAAATCTGCACATCTTCTATCACAGACTAAAGCACCCAACTGTTTTCACTGCACTATGGCCAATAAGAAAATCACTCCTACAGTGACGCACTTTAAATGTGTACGGTTTTTTATGCAGTAGCTCTCACAATGGTTGGACTATTGATAGTTAGTGTACTTACAGGATTCCCGTTTTTTTAGTTTCTTCAAATTTGAATGCACTTGTTGTAACGGCAGGAACGTTGTTAGCTGTTAGTCATGGCAACGGCAGGAACGTTGTTAGCTGTTAGTCATGGCAACGGCAGGAACGTTGTTAGCTGTTAGTCATGGCGTACGCGTGTGCACCCTGTGTAGTTTTACATAATCCACATGAGATCCGTTTAGAAAATAAAATCAACTTTTATTCCACAAAACAGGTTCAATCCAGAGAATTTTGGTAGATTATAGAAACCCATCTGTCTGGACACGACACGGTAAGAAACCCTGCGACTCAACAACTACTCAATCAGCTTCAATCCAGTTTTATTTCCTCCAAGCCTTCTTCATGCACGGATCACACAAAGCGTAAGTAGAGGATTCTGCAGTCACTTGCATACGGCCACTCAAGCAGAGACACAAGCTTGATGGTAATTTGATTTCTGAAAGAGACACAGCCAGCATGCAAGATAGACACAAGTGGAGTGAAAGAGGACAAGTGTGATGAAAGATAGAGTAGTCTATTTAGGTCAAGCATGTATGAAGCATCTCCAACTTCATGTGATCTCCACAGAGTTTAGGAAGAAGCATTATTGCACTTTCGTTTAACAAGAGGGGGAAAACAAGACCAGAGAATAAAGAAAGTGTGTACATTAAGGGAAGGAAGACAGCGAGTTGGAATCTAATCAAACCAAAGACACTCTGCTGATTGCCTCTTTAAAAAGAAGAGGGAGAAAATTGGTTTGGTTTGTTTCCGTCATGAAGGCGAGAGACAATTGATACTAAAAATGGTTAAAATGTTGCCGGGGAGAAATGAAAGGAGCTTAAAGCAAAATAACGAAATGACTCGTTTGCAGAGCGCGATATGGGGAACGGCGAATGGGTATTCTGTGGCGTCAATCCCATTCTCTTTCCTCGCCTCTTCCTCCAGTTTGTTTCCTTCCTCCAAACATTACACAGCTTTTCTAAATCCACCCCCCCCCTCTCTCTGCCTTTCTGTCACTTCCTTATTCATACAAAGATGCTAAAGGCCCAGAAAATGGAAAGCCACCACATAATGGGTTTGCTTCAAAGACACGTTGACCACTGATGTAGGGATATGCTCCAGTTACTGCATTAGACACACACTATAGGCTAAAATAAGATGTACCTGCCTTTGTGGCTTCATTTTACATTTAAAGGAATGAATGTCAGTGAATGTGAGTGGAAAAAACACGATACATATGTATGTATCGTACTTACTCATCAGTTGGCTTCAATGTGGGTATGATTGTTTCCATATCAATCAATCAATCAATCAATCAATCAATCAATCAATCAATCAACCAATCAATGTTTATTTATACAGCCCAATATCACACATGTTACATTTGTCTCAGTGGACTTCACAGTTTGTACAGAATATCAGTATGACAATACGACACCCTCTGTCCTTAGACCCTCACATCGTACAAGGAAAAACTTCCAGAGAAAACCCCACAGTTTAAAGGGGAACATGGGAGAAACCTCAGGGAGAGCAACAGAGGAGGGATCCCTCTCCCAGGACGGACAGACGTGCAATAGATGCCGTGTGTAAATCGAAGAGATAATACATTTACAACATAGGTAGACCAAATGTTTGGAAATGCATGTGTCTATAATAAGAAGATGAATCCACGAGGATGTCAACAATCCTGTGGGAGCCATCAGGGAAGTAGTATGATGAGAGTCAGGCAGGACCGCAGAGACAGGTTCAGCCACGACTCGAAGTCCAGGACTCAGGATAGAGGATCCAGGACTCAGGACCACAGCAACAGGATCAGCCACGACTCAGGATCCCAGCGTAGATAGACACCAAAAAGACATTTGGGGGAAGCAAGGTTATTAGGAACATGAGAGTACACAGGTACAGACAGACAGGAGGAAGAAGTAAGGTGTCCCCCGACAGTCTAAGCCTATAGTAGCTAAACTAACTTGTCTACGTACATGGATGACTCCCTTAGGATAGGTTGAGGGAAAGGGGTCGCAAGTAAGAAGTAAGGAACAGAGGTGGAGAGGCACAACGTGTCTACGTGCATGCACTCCCTTAGGATAGGTTACAATTACATATTGTTCATTGTTTTTCTTACAGACAAATACAGACACATAACAGGCAACAAGATAAATACATTGAAGGAAAAGGCAGAACAAATAAGCTTACTGTATCCACCTACATTCTGCTAAAATTCACAAAAGAAAACAATGGTGATATACAACAATCTGAATTCAATAGTGATGGCAAACTGACACAACACAATTAAAAAAAATTACACATAAAGAAAATGTATAAATGTGATTGTTAAAAGTGTATGATCATGTGTGTATGTGTGTGTATGTGTGTGCTTGTCTTTGTGAGGAGGGTATTAATTCATCCTAGGGCTGTCAACATTACCGCATTCGATAAAACAGATTCTTATTGTGAAAACGCAATACTTACAAACAACAAATCAATTCCAGCACCAGTGTATACACCTCTATTGACTGCATTAATGTTAAATGAAATAAGGAGGGACACAAAACAAGTGAGGTTATATAACATGGATACATGCATATGAAATATATAGGGACTTTTAGGTGTTTCCTTTCACACAAAAAGGAGGTGCAATGTTTTGTCACGTGGGAAAAGCCATTCTATAATTTGGTACCTCCAAATCTGATGGAAAATTGACCTTTGCTAGTGATACACACAGGGGGGTGAAGATATGTGTGTGTTCCAGACAAAGTATCATCAATTGAAGCTAACCAACACACACTCACCTTTCCCAGCGATTCAAAAGTCAGGCTACTGTATGAGTGAGTGTTTTGGAGGTTTGAGAGTCAACAGTGTGGCAATGAAGAGGAGATTGATGGCCTCTTGAGTACACCATGCTCAGCCAAGTGCAACAATCCAACAAACAACATCAGTCGCATTAGTGGCGACAGCAACCATCGACTCCGGCGCGAGGACATTGTCTGCGACGCAAAGTGTGGCGCCGGCTAATTAAAACATAAGTAAATCAGAGCTTAATGAGTTGTAATTGCAGATAATTGCAGAGTTGTTGATGTATCATGTCTAATTGGCTCGCATTGCTGAGATAATGAGAAAAGTTTGATTACTTTATGCTAAACGTGTTAGCGAGGTAGCAGGTGTTGTTTCGAGGAGGTGTCACAAGCAATCCCATCCCTCACATCTCAATCTCATCACTCAACCTCTGCAGAGAAACAGAGGGGCTGAACTGTCCCGGGACTCTAATTACACACATACGCTCCTGGCTTTGATACTCTTTTACTATAGACTTTAGATCATCATAAGAGTTTTGTGTATTTAACAAAACACAGTCCTGCTTTCCAGCCGTTGTTTTTTTTTTTTTTTCATGATTTAGTATTCATGACAATTCTTTTTTACTGGTTCTGAGAAATGATAGATGGTAATGTCAGCTTCACTCCCACATCACATTTTCTCTATGTAGACGTTTCATTTTCTTTGTGGTTTCGGTCCATAAATAGTTTAGTCCAAGGATTTAAGATCCCTTACAGTGGCTTTTCAAACGCACTATGTACAACCAACCCAGTCTCACGGCATTTCGTGTTATAGTCACGACATTTAATCTATTGATTCGGGTTCACCAACACGATTTCCCGCTTTTTTTCGTGTCACACAGAACGATTTTAAAAGCAATGTATTTCTATTGGTAGTATGTTTCGTGCCTGCAACACGTCTTTTTGTCCGGTCGGGTCTTGGAAGACCGGAAGCTGTGGGCAGGGCCGCCTTAATGCACGGGCTGACCTGGGCTGAAGCCCAGGGGCCTACGGAGATCGGGGGCCTATCATGAGCCAATTAAAAAATAAAAAAATAAAAATAAAAATTCTTTTTTTTTTATTTCGGGTGTTTTTTTTTTTTTTTAAATAAACAAATTCTTGGCTTTCAGAATAGGAAACTTTCATTTCCAAAATCACACGATAAATACATTTTTGAATCTTGTAAAGGGAAGACGACAGCTCTCCCTCGCCACTCTGCTGTTCCACAGCGCCGCCCCCCTCCCTCCACTGAAATTATTATTGTAAGACGTAGAGTAATGATAGATAACACGGCAAGGTCCGTTACAGTTTGTTTTCATCTGATTTAAAAAAAACAAAGTCTTGGCTTTCAGAATATTAAACTTGTTTCGGCAAATTCAGATGATAAATACAACTTTGAAGCTTGTAACGGCATAATTACAAGCGGAGAACGGAGTAATTTGACGTCACAGCAGGCATAACAACAGCCGATGTTTCTCGTGAGGGTTTTCCCTGGGAAACAAACACAATACACACAAACGCAAATATACACAAACACACACACGTCAGAATGAGAATATGTTTCACATGTGACTTATTCAAATTGCGAGTGATTGAGTGAAGAAAAAGTTTGAGTGGCGCTCGGAAAAGGAAATTGTTGAGGGAAAAGGAGTTTCGAGACAAGCAGCTATTACAAAAAATGCCGACGCTTACAGGTTATTTTAAACCTGTAGGCCAGGATGAGGAGGAAGGACAGATGAGTTCTGTACCGAGCGGTAGCGGTGCCGGCCGCGGGGCCTCGGAGACAAGTAGGCCATCTGGTTCTGATAGCGATGGAGTAGCGGGAGAGGAAAAACAGACAGGAGGGACATTATCTGTTGGAGGAGATGGAGAGGACGACGAGGACTTGCTACGTGGAGGGGAGCCAACGGCAACCGGACAAATACATGAGGGAGGCCCGATACGTCACTCATATGGAGGAGAGGACCAGGCGCGTGTAGAGCAGAGTGGAGAAGTGCGATCACAGAGCCTGCCGAGGCTATAAATGACTTTGATTTGTTGTTTAAATAGGGGGCCTACAAAAACTATCAGCCCCAGGGCCTGATGGCAGGTTAAGGCGGGCTTGGCTGTGGGGTTCATAAAAACATCTTCTTACTCAGTATCAAGCCACGATTATTGTTTTAAATTTGTTATCGTATAATGTCTGACTTTTTTTGCCGTCCGCGAGGAAAATCAATGGGGTTCAGAGCCTCAGAATACTGAAATCTGTATTTTTAAATCTTTTTTTCCTTCTAATTTATTATTCTTTTCTAAATAACACACTGTTCTTTACTCAACAATAACACACAATCATCCTTATTTTTATTTATTGGTTTGATTCTATAATCTCTGGCTTTTTCAGGAACTGAATTTCAAAAGTCAATTAGGGTCCTCTCGGGCATAAGTCAGCAATTGTCTCTGAGAAAAGTTAAATTAATTATCTTAAAAACATATTCATTTGCTTGACTATAATGCCTCTGTGGGATATTCAATATCCAAAGTTTGTCATCTTGTATTTAGTAGAACTTTTGTCACTTAAAACCGTCATTGTCCCTGAAGTCCTCTGATTTAATTCTCACTTTATCTGTTCATCACGTCTCTCCTAGCCATCAAAAGCATTTGGGACACATTTAAGCTTCGATATTCACATCGATCGGCACAAAGCTGAGGACAAAAAGAAAAAAAAATGTCAATGAAAAGTGGAAAATAGGTAACAATAGAATGAAATAAAAGGGGGAACGGAACGTGACATTGAAGTGAATAAGAAAAACATATACGAATAAAAGAAAATGGAAGAAGGCACTCAAAGTCTTATTTAGGTTTTAACTGATCTATGTGTGTGTTTGTGTGTGTGTGTGTGTGTGTGTGTGTGTGTGTATATGAGTGCAGACTTTTGTGTGTGTGTCCTGAAGGGAATCACGTCGATGTGGCTAGTCATGCAAGTGATTGGAATTAAAGTCAGATTATGTCCTCAGGATACAAAACCTGTCCTGGATCCCTGACCTGTATCTGCTTATACACACACACACAAACACACACACACACACACACACACACACACACACACACACACACACACACACACACACACACACACACACACACACACACACACACACACACACACACACACACACACACACACACACACACACACACACACACACACACACACACACACACACACACACACGAGGGATTTGTTTACAAGAAGACTTTAGTTGACAAGGATAATTTAGCTAAAAATGAAAAAGGTCTTTGTGAAAAATGTCAATGAAAATAAATTGTTAATTAATTTTATTCAGCTTTGAGTAATTGTGGGATATAATTGGAGTCACCTAGAATCAGCGAAATGTTTTTCATCCCACATTTATGTCAAGGTCGCACTCAGGGTAAGCAGATAATGAGGTTGATCTTAAAAGGACTGAATACATGTGAGAAAGGCTGGAGAGCTTTGTGGTATATGTTTATCTAATCACTGTTAAGTGGATTTATTAAATGAATGTTGGAATGCTCTAATCACCGGGTTAATGAGCTGTTCTTTTATTTTGTTGATACATGTTCTGCACTTATCTCTTACTTTGTGTTGCAGACCCTCATCATATCACCTACACACATAAATAAACCTAAATACATTGATTCCTTTTGGATTAAATGGAACTAAAGCATTTTGAATGTAATGTTATTCATGTGCTGCATAGATAGTAATGTATATATAAATAATTAGGCATTACAAATTAACATGTAACATGTCATGTAATGGCAAACAATATATAATACATCTATGTGGACAAATATAATTTCTAACAAGACTTTTAACATATAGTACAATAACAATGTAGAGTCAAAATATGCGAGAACCCTAACCCTAACTAGTAAACGTATCTATATTGTACAAAAAATGTATATAATATACAAAATATTACTTAAAGGTAGGTAATTCACTTCAGAAACCCTTTTTGTTATATTCCATGGAATGCTCTTAACATCCCGATAGCAATGAATATATTAAATGCTTTGACAATAAATACATAAAAAAATGTGTGGAAGCCGTGGTGCTGTAAAAAGCGAGACCAATCATCTGAGCCGGCCCGGCTAAAATAACTGGATGGCCTACCTGCCTGTCAGCCTTCCATCTGTGCACAAACTTATCTCGTGCCCTCATTGGTCATGTGCGCGTTCGTGTGTGTTGGAGGAGGGGCTCTGTGAGGAAGTCTGAAGGAAGGGGCAGATTTTTTACGGCTGCGTACTTTCAAATTCTAGCGCACTCGAGCTGGTTTCTCCATTCTTACCTAACCTACCTTTAAGGAAAAGTACTTAAGTATACACTAGGTATCCAGATATACTTACAGTACCAAAGTCAAAGCACAGATACCTTAAACTTTTACATAGTACTTGACTAAAGTAAAGGAATGTTTTATGTTACACCATGGAAAACTGTATATTGCCATTGATATCGTTTCAGTTGCATTCTTGCATAAAACTATGCTTTTGTGTGGCCTGATGTTTATTTAGAACCAAAGGACAGAAAAACACTGTTTACAAAAAGACACATGTGGACTAGGCCTGTATCAGACTCACAGGTGCACGCACACATACAGTACACACACACACACACACACACACACACACACACACACACACACACACACACACACACACACACACACACACACACACACACACACACACACACACACACACACACACACACACACACACACACACACACACACACACACACACACACACACACCATGCACACTATCAGTTGAGCACACCCTGTGGCCCATTCATTCCCCCCCCCCTACTCTGATACAAAGATACATTAACCTGCTAAGCTGCTGCCTATGTATTTAAAGTAGATCCTTCTCCAGCATTAACACGATTGGATGTGATACTGTGTCCAGGCGGACTGATCTCACTGCTGATAATGTTAGTTATCAGGCTTTTCTGGAGCGTTTGTGAATAATATGTGGGCCCTGGCATCAATGCTACCATCAAACACACCTTTGATAAAAGCAACCTCTGATTCATTGATCGATTCAGATGAGCAAGTAAGATACATAAAAGAGTTGTATAACCTTCAGAAGAGTGATTTAAGTGATAGAAGAAGCAATCATGAAACTCATGAATGTGCAAAGTTTTTAAAGCTTATGGAAACTTGGACAGTGTTTTTTCTCCCCCTTCTTTTTGGTGCAAACCATCAGCAATCTCAGATTACCTTGAAACGTTCAACGGCTTGTATCTAATAATATCAAAGTGATTAGCTCGCCCTGCACCCAGCCATGCTGTCACATCTCTTTATCCTCTGTGTCTTTTCCTTTTCTGCAGGCATCACGAAGCAAACACAAAAATAGCATGATGGTGTGTTAGGGGATGTAAATGAGTCAAAGGAAACAAAGCAGCAAATGGGAGTAAAGGACAAATTAAAGAAATGGAGCAAGCTGGATGGAGAGGTAAACGAAAAGTTACATTTTTACCTCCCTGCGCTGCCCTCCCCTCCTTTCCCCCACGTTTCCCGCCCTGCTTGGTTGGGTAATTGGATTTCAGTGGTAAGCCAGGGGTCTGCTCTCTCATAACTTTCTGGAAGGTCAGAGGTGGGAGGGCAGCGCTGTGTCACAGCTAATCTGTCCCTGGACAGTCAGGAGAAACAGCGCAGTGCGCGCGTGACAGAGTGAGTCCCTAAAAGATTTTGTGTGGACGTGTGTGGCATGTGAGGGTCGTCCTCCTGGTGCAGACCCTGTGTTGGTGAGACAGAAACAGATATTCTGCCGTCATTTATTAGGCGATGATCCTACATAAATAATTCTCCACAGACAAAAGGTGGCATTGAAGAAGAGACTCTCATTATCAGAGAGGCCGAACAAATTGTGTCTGATCCCACCCACATACTCCACCCAGAGTTCCAGCTCCTACCTTCTGGTAGAAGGTTCAGGTTTCCCAAGAGCAGGCTGAACCGCTATAAGCACTCATTCCTACCTATGTCCATTAAAACCGCCAGAGGTCGCTGTATACCTAAAACCGCCAACGGGTAAAATGTACCCCCTATTGATTTTCAAGGTACAATGTTTTTATTTATCATACAGAACAGTGAGTTTTGACCGCACAGGGATGACACTTATACCAATAGAATCTGTGGACTCTCAGCATTTCATATGATATAGTTTGTGGAGAAAACATGAAGTATAAAATATCGCTAAGAGTGCTGATTTAAACGCTTGGTGTTAGACTTGTGTTTTGTTTAGGTACAAATCTCTCTATCTCTCTATCTATCTATAACTATCTATCAATCTGTCTGTAATGTTCTGTTCAATGGACATATAATTGTCTACATAAACAGACGACGCGGACTACTTCTCTCATTCCGAGTGTCCATCTTTATTCAACTGGCACGTAACCTGCACACATGCATTACGTCCTCAACGTGAGCTCAGTCATCCAAGATCTTGTATTCTCCAAGATGTTACACTATCTATAACTATCTCTCTCTCCATCTATCTCTCTCTCCATCTATCTCTATCTCCATCTATCTATCCATCTATATCTCTCCATCTATCTATCTCTCTATCTCTCTCTCTCTCTCTCTCTCTCTCTCTCTCTCTCTCTCTCTCTCTCTCTCTCTCTCTCTCTCTCTCTCTAAGGAACCGCAGTAGACAAAAGGCGTTGCTATAGCAACACGTCATGTTTACACTGCATTTTCTATGAGGTAAATATTACCCGCTGGCGGATATAGGTATAAAGGGCTTTTTTGGGGGGGATTTTTTCAATCTGACTTCATATTAACAATTGTTAACAACAGAGGGTGCTACATAACACACTTTCAGGAAAAGTCACGGACTGGGAGACTTTAACATGTTATTGAAAAAAAGTTACATACTATCAAAAAACAGCTGCAGGTAAAATGTACCCGTTGGCGGTTCTAGTGTTAAGCTTCTTCACATTAAATTAAATGTAGTCAAATGTAATGAAATGTACTTTTTAAATGTTGGCCATGAGGGTTGTGCAATAGGTCACCATTGTCAGTATGTGCGTCTGTGTATTGTGTTTATTCAAACGGTGTATGACTGAAGATCTGTATGTCTCTTAATGTCTAAAATGTTTGTATATGTACGTGGAACTGCAGGACAGAGTCCAGAACACATTTCCTTACGGGGACAATAAAGTATATCGTGTCGTATCGTACTCACACCAAAACATGCATTTGAGAGGACATCAAGTATTTTGGGGGTTTTATCTTTCCAGTATATGTTATATACGTTTTTGTGCATGTAAATGGTCTGCAAAGGCTATATATCTGTGTTCCCGCCAGAGGGAGTTTCTCTCCCACACACTGGACTCCTTTATTTACTTCAGGAACATGGTTACATCACTACGTTACACTTGCGCTTATATTGGCTAGCGCTTCAACATATTGTACGTGACAGGCTAAGGGGCGGGACACCTCTAAGCGGTTGACCAATCACAACAGAGCCGGCCAGCTAACCAATCAGAGGGCTCTGGTTTCAGACAGAGGGTGAAAAGAGGTGCTGCAGCACAGGCACATAATACAAATATGAACCTGGACATTTGTATATATCCTCTTCAATAAAATATTGACATCCTTAAACGGCAACGGTTGCCTCAGCCATTTCATGTTGAAACACAACGGATGAATACATTTACATGTTTTTCACCATGTTAATAACAGAAGTAAAACATCTAAACAATTCCCTGGTTACTATAAAATATCCTCAGAAAACCGAACAAATATCCACGTTGATTAGAAGCCTCATATCAGACGCTCTTTGATAACCTCAATTTAAGTTTATTCATCCTCAACAGTTCGACATTTTGCTTTCAAAAGATTATTTGGAGACAGGGATGCATGGTAATACTTGAATAGATGGATAGGTACATACTGTAGGTTAGTCATATCCATATTAAACCTTCTACTGCTTCTTAAGTTTATCATAGCACACCGGCCTTGTGCTGCCGCACAGTGTGTTTGCTGATTCACTTTTATGTAACGGGGGCATAGCAGGTCTCGTACAGCACAAATGTGAGCTAGTTTTGAGTGGTTATCAAAACTGACATCACTTCCTGGCTTAAGGTTTTAGCAATACGTGTGCCGTCGGAGATATATGTAGACATACGTTCTGACACTTATCTGTGAGGGAGACACACAGGGGAGATGTTAGCTGTAGCTTGTGTAAAAAGCATCTCCGGTATGAGTGCTATCAGAAAAAAGAGTTAAACACAGACCAGAAACATTCAGGTTATTATGAAGTTTTGAAATAGTCTGCATTTCTGTGTAGCTGCCTAATGTCCAACATATAATAATAATGAACAAACACATTCCTTTGTGTTATGTTGGTTGCATTTTGCTGTTCTTGTTCCTTACAATCTTAACATTCATCGTGTTTGATTTACAGCATGTGAGCTGATATGGATTTGTTTACAAAATCTGTGGGGCCTTGCCTTGTGAAAGAATGCATTATCTAACTAGCTCCAAACAAGGTTGGATACTTACACCATTGCCCCAAGATTTGTTTTGGTGTGTGTGCATGCCTTTGTGTGCCTCATTAGAAACTGAGTGGAATATTTAGGAGGGCCCCAGAGATTTATCATACTAATGAACACTATCCAGAGGGGAAGAGACACAATTTCGAGGCAGCAAGGGAGATAGTGGGAGAAATGTGATAGAAGAGAGGGTGAGAGAAAGTCGCAGAGCAGAAGAGGACAGGAGCAGCAGAGGAAGGAAAAAGTCTTATGCCGAGCCACACCAGAGTGATCTTTAATTTTGCGTTCACAACGGACGCAAAGCAAATTTGATCGATTATACTTTACATCTAAAGTAAAAGCAAGGGCCTGGAAAGATGCGCTGGAGTGTTGTTAGTAGATTATACCCCGGTAAAACTTACCTTCGCTTCCCGTCCGGTGTGATGCACCATAATAGTAAGAGTCATCGTCAACCATTTATGTTATTATTCGGTGTCAAAACATCCTTTCTGCTTATTATTATATTACATTTCCATGGATACATACACACTATTGTGTACCTTGCACTCGCCTTGTGTGAACTTGTGTGAAAAAGGGCAGGAAGGAGGAGATTAAAACCCAGAGATACCATTGTGGCGCATGACGAATGGATCAGTGAGCTGTACTCACACACGCTCTCATTCACGTGAATGTAATGTTTCTGTTGTATTAAAGCAAAGAAGTGGATAAAATAAAGATGACAAGCTGTTGAGGGGAGCAGTCACTGAGTCTGCTTTATTCTGACTGATTGCTTTGCACTCAAGATTGCTCACAGATGCAGAAGCTTTTTGCGCACAGTGCAATAATATGAAGAATTGTTCATGGCTGCTGAGAGAGAGTGTGGACATATGTTCGCCCAGAATGCACTGCAAACAATGGAGGCACGCGAGTGCTCATTGTCACACTGAAGGGCTCTGGTCCTCATCTCCAAACGAGTTAAACAGAAGAGAGTGTAGAGAAGTTAGGAAAAGATGACTGCCTTTGTGTCAGAGTTGAGTGAAGCAGGCGGGACCCAAATGCAGATTTAAACGAAAAACCTTTATTCCAAGGAACGAAAAAATACCTTTCTTTCAAGGCCAAAGCGTAAGAAACAGAACCCTACCCCGTGACACAGTCAAAGACAAACAATGAACCAACAATGACAGACATAAAAACCAGAACTTAAATACACACAAGACTAATCACACAAACAAGACACAGGTGAGGAGGGAGGAGAAAACACAGGGGCACCAGGTGAACACAATCGGGTAATCAGGTAGGAAGGAAAACAGACAGAAAGCAACAGGCAACACAGGGGCCGTTTCTCAATCGCGAGGATGCTGGCTTGGTAGTCGCGTACTTCCAAGTCACTTCCTTCAGAAATGAAGAAAGTACGCTTCCAAGCCACGGCTTCGGAAAACGAAGAAGAATGGAACAGACTAACAAGTGTGCCACTCTCTCTAACGGTTTCAACATAAACTGTACCGAAAATAAATACCTCACGATGTCTATCTAATTATGAACTTGTTTTACTTTCACGGAACACATTTTTGGTGATAACAAACAAATGCAACAAAGTAACACGCCACTATACTTACATTTAAATGTGTGCTGCATCGGTTCAGCAATTCTCCGCAAGGGTTTTTGAAATTGGTCCGTGCGCAAAGCATTGTGGGGATTTTTAGGACGCGAAGTCTACCCATGTGCAGCCTCGAAATTACCCCCAAACCAAGGACGCGGCCTCGGTGGAATTCCAAGTATGCTGGAGTTTGGAACAGTCCTTCGGCGGCACTAGATGACGTAGTATCCTTGAAATATTGGCTTGGAAGCCAGTTTCCTCGAGATTGAGAAACGGCCAGGGGGTGAACACTTTACAAAATAAAACATGAAACCAAAGACAGAAAAAGACAAGAGAAAACACAACACAGACAGATCGTAACACTTTGAAAATAAATGAAGGGAGTGAAGAAGGGCATCTTAGGACAGGAAATGGAGATATCAGAGAACTTATTGCTGACCTTTCTTTAACTTAACAGCTTCACTGCAGTGTTGCCATCACACACAAGCAGCACAAAAAGGGAGTTTGATTTTCAGCAGTGGCACAGCGGTGGTTAAACAGACAACTTAAAGTTCAGTCACAATAAAAGTGCAACATCTAACTGCAAGTTGGTTTTTGGTAGTTTGTCATGTTCATAAATACATGGGTGTAATTACATTTCTGCAATCTGCATCCAAAAATCTGAAGAGTACATTTGCATCAGAAATATTACAATCTGCATCAGACATATTATAACTCGCTTCAAAAATCTTACAGTTTGTATCAAATATTTGACAATTTTCATCAAAAATATTGCATTTGCATCAGCATAATAACAATCTGCATCAAACATCTCTTAATTTATATTGAAAGTATTACAAATTATATCATAAATATAACAACCTGCAAGAAAGACAATAACATGTAAATATCTGGGATGAAATGTAACTAGCCTGCTCCATCTACCATTTGCAATGAGCGTGTCGCGTGAAAAGGAAGCCTCACAGGGATCAGTGCTTAAAGCAGTGGAAACATTTTCAGCATCCCTAACCCCCGTACACTTTTTCAAGTAGTATTATTCTCGGGGCCATTTTTGAAAAGACAAACAATTTAAATCTTGCCAAGTATATTTGTCTAATATCTAGTCAGAATATGTCTTTACACCTGATATAAGACAGAATAACTTCAGAAGTAACACTGCAGTGAGATATCTGGTCTTGTTTTTAGACAATATTTTGAGCCGTATCGCAGATGAAAGGCGGAGGCATCTGGCGCAGTGGATAGAGCCTCGCTCTGGGGATCTGATGGTCACAGGTTCAAACCCCACTGCAGTCAGCATGTCGTTGTGTCCCTGAGACACATCACTCCACATTGCTCATATGGGGATTGTCCACAGTATTGAGTCGCATTGTCTAAAAGAATCTAACATGTACTGTAATGAAACACATTTATTAGAAAACAGAATACTTTTGGAGTATTTGCGGCTTTTATTGTAACAAAACATTTCCTGATTCTGGTCAAATATAGTTCAAAATGAGTTCTCCCAGCTGATTACAAGATCGGATTTATCTAAATATCCCATCTTATTTCAAGTTCTCTTACCAAGCTAATTTGTACCTGCTCTATTGGCAGATCTTTGCGCTTATTTCAAGTGAAAACACCTTGTTCTCATTATTGTGTAACTTGTTTTTGGAGCAGCATCTTTTCCAGTGCAGATATCTTTCTGTTTTGTCAAAGTTTTATTGGGCAAGGTATTGATCACCCAATTGCTCCCTATGGCAAAGCCAACAATGTGTAAGTGAGTGAGAATGTTTATTGCTTCTCATTAGCAGGTGACACTTGTTTTGCTGGCTTCTGCCAACAGTGTTTGACTTTGTGTATGAATGACTGAATGCTGATGCAGTGTTGTAAATAGCTCTGACAGCAAAATGCTTTATGTAGACGGTTGTGCGCTATCTTTCCTCTCAATATTTACCTTCACCCAGATTCCACCTTCCGACAGCCGTCAACCCAGACATTGTTTATTCATCCTCCACCTCGATACATTGGTGCAGTGACGTCGGATTTGAGCAGATACTTGGAAGTTACCATCAAAATGGCTCCCTCGAAGAAAGCCAATGGAATATTTCAGTAGAATTAGATCTCTGGCAAACACGTTTTTGATACTTAAACATTTTGTTAAGCAGGATAATCTCCACATATTAGCACTACTTTATAATTGTTGAAGCTTAAATGCAATCGGCAGAAGTTAAAAGCTAACATTAGGCTATAAAGGAATGGTCACATGACTCCTCCGACAGTCTACTTCAGTCGGGTATTTACTGACAAATATTATGTTGCAGAACAAAACAACAAAAACTCTATATTTCTTCATCCATCCATCCTACGAACACCTATTCCTTCATAAACTTGTTTTGTCCCTCCCTTCCCCCTCACCTCATTATTTATCTACCGTTGTTCTTCAAAATCATCCACCCTATCATCAATCATATTAATTAGGTTCTGTATCATTGTTCTCATCATTATTCACGTGTCTATCATTGATCTCTCTTTGTTTTAATCAAGGATGTTTAGTTGTCTTCATCCATTATAAAACGCATGTTTAAACTTTATAAAAAGATGAAACAAGATCATATACAGTTTTACGCCTGTAGGTTTGCCCATGAAGAAGGCTTGTTGGAGTAAAGTGTGCTAAAACCCCGGGATCACCAGTGACTCGTGACTTCTCTTGGACTTTACCATTAATGACTCGTGATTCTCTTGGACTTTACCACCAATGACTCACAGTGTTGGGCAAGTTACTTTTAAAAAGTAACTAGTAATAGTTATAGTTACTGCTCTAAAAAAAGTAACGAGTTACTTTAGTAGTTACCAAATTGTAAAAGTAACTAGTTACAAGTTACTTTATTAGTTACTGAATTGTGAAAGTAACTAGTAACAAGTAACTTTACTTTACTTTAAAAAAAATAACAATACAAATAAAAGTTTTTGTGTTGTTCTTTGGCACAGTAAGAGAAAAGACAACTCTCCATCATTGTAGCAATTATCATTATGAAATGTAGTGGAACAATAAAACACAAAAGATATGTGCTGTGCAGCGCTGCTGCTGCTCTCATTGATACTTGCGTCTGCCATTGTGTGTGTGTGCTGGTGGTGGGCGTTGCCGTGTATGTGTGTGTGTTAGCAAGTGTTTGTGTGTCTGTGTATTTTCCCCATAAGGCAAGACCCGCCCAACTCTGTCTCTGATTGGCTTACCCTGAAATGTTACCCCGCGTTAACCAATCATCACTCCTCTCTGGTCACTTTCACTTTTCCATGGTACTGTGAGAGGACATCACTGTATTCGCCTGTAAGTTACATCCGCAGGGAGATTCGGTTCAATTGGATCACATAATGTAACGCAGTAACGCACCCATTTAAATCACAGCAACTATAACGGCGTTACTGAATGGGAATAGGTAACTAGTAACGTTATTAGTTAGCGCAAAAGGTAGTTGCGTTACAGTTAGTTTGTAATGCGTTAGTCCCAACACTGATGACTCATGACTTCTCTTGGACTTTACCTCCAATGACTTGTGACTTCTTTTGTAGTTTGGTGCCACTGGCTCATGACTTCTCTTATTTTGTGTGCAGTGTTTTTCATTTTGCATAATATTTAGAACATCTCAAACTGGAAACAGTCGCTCTGTTATTTCGGTTGAAACTTCCTTCACTTTGATTCAAAAGTTTTCCGTACAAGCTTTTCAAAATGAGCTCGTCATCCGCAACTACTTAGCTAAAATAAAATAGTTTCCGAAAGTTTATTCAGACTTTCTGCCTTCTATGATTTTTTGCTCAGCTTTCTCCTAGAACATAAGGTTGTGTTTACTTGCTTGGTTCAACACAAACATCCGTGCATCCAGACACTTGTACACATGTGTTTTACCTGAACGCACTCACAGACATGTCCTTTTGCCCCTGGAACACTAGGAGAGGTAATCTGGGTGGATAACGCAGCTTTCTGATGCTTTCTCAGATTAATCCCCGTCTTCCTCGTCACTCCCGGTCCCTCTTTGAAGCTTGAAGGGGAAATCAAATGAAAGAGAGTGTGTATTTGTCTTTGAGAGACGCAGAAGCAGAAAGGAAGAGAATGATAAGTGTGTCCATGCCTTAAGGGCTGTTTGCAGATATGCATTATCTGTCAATCTACTTGATCCACGGAGACAATAACAGTTCATAGAGGGCTTTGATCTCAATGTGCCCTCTCTATGACTGTGGGCCTCCATTTTTTTAAAGTTTCCTTTTCATGTGCAATGTATTGGGTTCATTCACAAAAGACAATATCACACAAATATGTTGAGGTAATAACGGTGAGCCACTGCCATCAGCATAGAAGGGAACTACTATACGGGGACGAGTGGGAATATCATATTAAACAAGGAAGGCTTTATTATTTTCGATAAACCAGAAAAGCCATCCGTCTCCCTTGGGGAATACTTGCCCCGATCCCATTTGATGAGAAGCTGCCATATGACTCACCAGGTACCTAATCACAAGCGTGTTCCTCTCAATGAGAAGATTTGTTCACTGGTATATTAGTTCACCAGCCACCCTTTAGGAAATCATCAACAATCTCATTCCATTTTTTTTCAAAGTTCTTTACTTAAAATTGCGACCCCCTTGAGATCCAATTTCAATTGAACAGGACTTTAAGAGCTTTGGTTTGTAGCTGAGCTCTCTCTTTACCATCTTAGTCTGGTGGAAATACAGCAGAAATGTTCATTACTTGTGTGCAGTCTCACTTCTCAGTGCATCTGTGAAGAATAGATGAGAACCCCTGTCACGTATTTTCCATCGGGTGGCATTACAGTCTTCTAAATCCAGGCTGAAGTATTTTTCTTTTTGCTGCTGCCTGATAATAAATCAAACTATACACATCTAGTGCTGTACTGTAAGTTTAACTCTTGCATTTTATAACTGTAACTTGATACAAAACAGATGCACACAGTTAAGAATGTTTTGGATTTAAATAATCAATCCCTTGCTTTTTCTCTTCTTCTCTTCGACACGTACGCAGACATTAATACAATTTGCATTTGCAATACTGGATAACCTGCTGCCATTTGATATGATAATGAGATGATCTTTCACCCTTTCCATTTATATACAATTAAATTGACAGTGCAGTGCTCAAGCAGAAGCACAAACACTGAAAGAAACACTGCAACCCATTTGCAAATGTGCGCAGGTTTGCTTAAGATTTGGAGAGCTGCATTTGTTTATTTATTTCATTCTTTCTCCCTTTCTCATTTTCTCTGAACGTCTCTCCCTGTCTCTTCCTCTGTCTTCAGGTGCCTGAGATAGATGAGAAGTGACGGTGGTGTCTGAGGTGTCATAGATGGAAACAGGGTGATGACTCTTCTAAATGGACAGCCTGCAGCAAGACGCTCATCTGCATTCAAACTCATAACTTGTTTGTCCAAGTGTGCTTGTGTGTGTCGCCTATGTTTCTGCAGGCCTCTCACAAACCATATGGTCTTCACATAAATATGACATCCATGAGTTCCTTTTGCTCCGTGCCTTTGTGTACATACACTTTATGAATAGCTATAGTCTGGGAAATGCAAACAGGTGAGAAGTGACGGCATGGTTATACATTGACATGCACACACACACGAACACACTCACGTCACAAGGTGTCAGCTTGCAAATTGGTTTCTCTCCTCCTGGATGACAGAGTTGACAAGCCCTTTATGAGAGGAATAAACAAGGCTGCTTTGCCTCTCTCCTAACTCTCGCTCAATCCTTTCTATTTAAAGCTTCAAATCTCTTTTTAAACTGATGAACCTAACGCTACTCTTTTCTGAGTGCCCACTTATCCATGAGACTGGTACATCAAATCACTCTGATAACGCCGTCAACTTGCTTGTGGGCGTTTATTTAACATACACTAGCAGAAATATTTACCTTCAAACAGCCCTATAGCAGAATCAGAATGAAGTTTATGATACATACAATTCATTTGCTTTGGTGTATATACATGAACACCATAAGAGGAATTAAGTTGTAAAAAAATAGCAAGCATCGAAATATCTTCAAGTCTTAAAGTATATTATATATATATATATATATATATACCACGAATGACTCATGACATTATGAAGTTTACTACCAATTATTTGTGACATTTCCTGTACTTTATAACCAATGCCTTGAAAAATAATTTAGAATCAGAATTTAAAGTGGTAGAGTCCAGTTACAGAGAAGTAGCGTTGAACAGAAATGTTCAAAATACACTGAGTATATTGCAAGATTTACAGTACGGAATATGAAGAATGGCTCACATGATGCGTGTTAATGTATTTAAATTACATTACATGTCACTTGTTAGACGCTTTTATTCAAAGCGACTTACATACTCAATGTAATCCCCACAGGAGCACTTTGGGGTGAAGTGTCTCAGGGACACAACGACATGCTGACTGCAGTGGGGTTTGAACCTGTGATCCCCTGATTCCAACACCAACGCAGAACCCACTGCATCACACGCTTCCACTTTTGTATCGTGCCATTGCGGGAGGCGTTAAATCAAATCGAATCAAATCAAAATGTAGTATAGCCCCAAATCACAAGAAAAGCCTCAAAGGGCTGTACAATGCAAACAAAAGCAAAGACAAAAACAATCGTCATAACACAAAAGTTAAGAGTCTGTCAGGGAGGGGTTTTATTCAAATTCCAACTGAGGGTGTCAATATTAATGCCAGGTTGCAATCCATACTTTTACATGCCTTTTGCAATACATGAAGCTGCAACATATAAAGGTTTCAAACTCCCAGTGCGCCCACTCAGTGCAAGATACTTCTGGCAACTTGACTTCAAAGCAAATGTGTCAGTTTGTATTGTTTTAAACGTTTTTTCTGATATAAACTGTCGTAAAACCTCTTAAAGGTAAATATACTTTTTTAAGCATATCAACTTTTGTGAAATTCGGTAGTGTTATTTTGTTAGCCATTATCACTGTAAATCACCAATTCCTGCAATGTGCTGACAGCTGGGTGCGCAGGCTGTATGTGGGAGCCTTGCAGTTGGGAGGTCATGGGTTTGATCCCCACCTCTACAGTCAACATGCTCCTTAACGGCAAATTGCTCACGTAGGCATGAAGTCTATGGTATTAAAATGTGTATGTAAGTCACTGCGAATAAATGCATCAGCTAAATAACTTCTAACGTAATGTTTGCAACAGCTGAAGAAATATAACTAACAAAAAACACAGCTTCACTAAAAACTCCTGAAATGAATTCTTACTTTACTTGATTGATTATATAACCTTAACTCTAGTGAATATGTTCATTTTCATCTGTAGTGGAGGACAATGACACACTCTGTATATTTACGCTACTTCAGAAATCAAGAAAATGTTGTGAGTTTGACACAATAGTTGCGAGCAGAGGGGAAAGAAGTAACCAGATATTTTACTCAAGTGTAGACATACTCTCTTACAAATAAACGTCTGCTATTTAAATGGTACTGAAGTAAAAGTACAAAAGTATTAGCATCAACTTATACTCAAAGTGGAATAGTATGAAGTAGCATAACATGGAAATATTCAGGTAAAGTTCGAGTATATACTTGTGGTTACTTCACCGCTGGTTGTGAATATATATATATATATATATATATGCATAATGATGTTTCTGTGTGTGTGTGTGTGTGTGTGTGTGTGTGTGTGTGTGTGTGTGTGTGTGTGTGTGTGTCCCAACCCTCCATTCATCAGTAATGAAGGCTCCTTCCATTCCAGCAGCCAGGAAATAATTACCTTGTGTCTGGAGCCATTTTCCATCCGTAGCACACTGTAGTGTGGCTTCATTTAGCTGCCATCTCTCTGAAAATACAATCCTTTTTCTTCCTCTCTATTTCCCCCTCCCTTCCTCATCTTACCATTTTGCTCCACCTTCACACCACCACCAATTTAAAGACAGATAACAGCACCTCACTGCCCATACCATCGTTCTCTGTCTTTGATGCATTCATTTACTCCATTGAGTGGCAGGTGATTGCAAGAAGGATCGGACATTCGATGGTTCAATATTAATAATGTATTTTAATGGAGTTTTATATCTGCAGGCCGTGTGTGTGTGTGTGTGTGTGTGTGTGTGTGTGTGTGTGTGTGTGTGTGTGTGTGTGCGCGTGTGCGTGCGTGTGTGCGTGTGTGCGTGCGTGCGTGCGTGCGTGCGTGTGCATGCTGTCATGGATATATCCATTAGAGCAAAATATCCCCTACACCCAAGAGGCTTAACATTTATTTTGATTGATTAAATATACTGCTACTGGTAAACTATTTGACCTCCTCATACAAAACTCTCTGGCCATTCGCTCTTCTTCTGTCAAACCAGTGTCTTAATTCCAAGCCGTTTGCTGTATTTGAAATGAAATACAGTTTTTAAATTAAATGTAAAGTTAACTAAGTAAACTTCAGGCAATACATAGTTTAAACGGTGTTTTAAAATAAAAACATATACACACACATCATATACATATTGCACTAAAAGTATATAAGCTAAAAAACGTAAAAATATATACTATTTATTTGGACATCATAATATAAGTAATTTTTTTCTTTTTAGTTTGTTTTGAAAGTTCTGTGACTGTTTTTAATTCTTTTTTTTGTTGAGAAATTAATCTGACTAAACCGTAGAGAATGCAAGCACACAAATCAACCTTAAATATCCTGTATTAATCATAGCATTCACGTCACATTCACCTCATTAGTCTGATATTAAACTTTATTTGAAATGCAACAAGTTGTTTTTTACTGTGTCTTGTTTTATGATATTTTTCCCCCCTTAAACCGTCTCAGCTTAATATATTTCAGGAGCATCTTGTGCCTTCTGGGAGAATTGGACATAGCGTAAAAGCAGTTACAAAAGAACACATAAAAAGCATAAATCCCATAGTTAACAAGTATCTGAACCGCATCACCACTGAAAAGAAATGACAAAATATTGATGCCCTCATCTAAAATCCAATTATTTTTTGTGTTACGAGAGCTGCTCGAGCTCAAAGGAACAGGTTTGTTATCAGAAACAAAGACAGTTTGAAATCAGTTAGCATTCTTGAGTACTTTTCACCTGCACTCCTTCAAGGGAGAAACAAACCTTACCTTATTGTTAGTTCTGTAGAAATGTGTTACAATGGGAGCTTGACCTTTCATTTTGGAGGTTCCTTTTACTTTCAGTTTAAACTTGCAACAAGTGAGAGTTGTAAATGCCTGCAAATTAGGTCTCAAGAGAAAAACGTAAAACGAAATTAAACCAAATGTCCTCGAACTCAGTGAGTCAACATCTTTAATATCCAAAAGCATTTCATGGCTAAAATAATAAGCCTTTAATTTGACAAACCACACAACCACACACTTTTAAACGAGATACATATTTGTTTTAATATTTGATTTTAGTAGCATCAGTCTGCCAGAGTTTCCCTGAACAGCTGGTCAACAACAAAGCTAAGCTAAAGGCGGCTAATTTTTGGCTTTATGACATTTTAGTAGTCTCATTTTTAGCAACTGCCATTTTTTCAGACTCGTTAAAGCTTCAATCGTCATCATTGGGGTATTCACTGAGATATGACCTTATTTCAGGGGCCTGTACGACGAAACCGGATCTTCGCTTAGCGGGCTAACTTCAGGGAAAACTCGGGGTTTCCGGTCCTACGACGCTGGTTCTCTTTTTAGCGGGCTAGATCTCCATGGTAACTTATGCTGAGCGGCTAACCTGGTCCGGAGCAGGTTAGGTTGCAGGCTAAGAGCTCAACTCAGTGAAAGCTCCGCCTGCTGACCAATCAGAGCTCAATGTGTTTTCTTGTACATGTGATGTTTTGGTGTTGTTGGTTTTGGTTATTTCCGATAACTGTCAAGTGGGGACTAAGTATATATTTTGTAACGTTTTTATGTTTCTCTTATTTTCCTACGATACTGTTATGATTGGCTGTGAATAAGAAATATGAAGGGCAGGCCATCTATTTCTATTTATTATAATTCTTTCAGAAAGGGGCTGGTAATACAACATCATTTTCTTCTCCCTGCTTCTTTGCGGGTATGGTGTGTTTATAGAGACATGTTTTGTAAATAATTGTTATACATTAAGTCGTGCATACCATGAACAGAACAAATACAAAACAAAAATGAAATGTCACACTGACATACAGACCCCAAATAGTGTCACAGCAAACACATATCGCTGATGAAGACTGCAGCCCATTTATTTTACGAACTTTAGTAAATACCTGTGAGTGTAAACCTAGAAAGTATAACCCCATACTGTATAGTTGCAGGAAAATGTATTCCGAAGTGAAACATTAAATATTCAGCAGCGCTGTTCATTTGCATTTGTAGGGTTATGGTTCCTCGATTAATCAGTCCATTCAGTTCTTTTGTTCACTTACTTCATTATTTATTTCTGACCTTGGCCCTGCAATGCAGAGGCTGCAAAAATCTCCTCAACCTCTCTCCCTACTGTATATCTCTCTCACTGCTGCCCGGTTCTGCATTCACCGCCGTTGTATTTACTTTCATCCCATTCACCCCTTTGTTTTCAATGCAATCACAATTTCCTCTATCTTTGAAAAACCTCCTTTATTTGTATATCTGCTGAAAAATTCTCATTTATAACTTCTCGCTTTTCTGTGTATTTATCTCACCATCCCTCCTGCCTCCGAGCCACCTACAACACAGATTCCTCCACAAATGTCCACAGAAAACCTCCCACAAAAATTAAACTCAGGGGACTCTCGTGGGGGAGGTCTGTGTATGAAATATGTGAGTTTGTGTGTGTGTGTTTGTGTGTGTGTGTGTGTGTGTGTGTGTGTGTGTGTGTGTGTGTGTGTGTGTGTGTGTGTGTGTGTGTGTGTGTGTGTGTGTGTGTGAGCATGTAGGTGTTTGGGGGTTGTTCATGTTTCTATTTCAACACATGATTTATAGAGTGCGCCTCCTTGGATCCCTTCTGAGCACGAACATACAGTATTTCAGTCAGGCTATGTGCTTGGGAATGAATTGTAACGTGCCGAAATATAAAACAAGTTTCACCTTTTATACGGAAGTAAGCACGGAAACAATTATGTTTTAAATGTAACAACAAAACCATTTGTTTTTTAAGAGGGCCTGTTATGTTTCTTTTGGGTAGTCCCTTTCCTGTAGTGTGTTATATAGCTTTTAACTGGTCTGCAAAGGCTCAAATCCCTGTTATCTTAAGGTACTATGAGAACAATTAATCACTTTATGAACATTAAAGCATGAAACCATGTCAAGCTACAAATACAAATATGAACCTGAGAATGATAGTGTGTCCTCTTTAAAAATGGTTTTAACATCAGATGTAAAAAAATAGCAATTGTAGCTGCTGTCACGCCTTGCTTATGTTACACTTGTCCTTGATTTCTGCTGTAATAAAAAGTATAACAATGTGTGATTTGTCTATACTCTCTAAAGCTACAACTTGTGTTTTGTAGGCTCTTTTGTCACGCAATCTTTCAGCCTTTTTATTTTTTTGACACTGCATTCTGATCACTATCCATCCTGTTGGCAGCAGAAATGCAATTTGCCAGCGATCCATTCTCTGCTGCAAGTGACATGTGATCAATGAAAGGCCGAAGGTCACAGCCCGAATGCTTCCTGTTGTGTTGTATCAGACCCTGGGGTCAGCAGGTGCAGCCCCCCCCCCCCCCCCCCCACCCCTCTCATGTCAGCCTGTTTCCAATCAGTCAGACAACTAATGTAATAGTCTCTCATCAACTGCTGGACAGATGACAATAAACTTTCTTTATGTTCAGCCTTAAAATCATAAAATAGATTTAAGTGGTGTTGAGTACAAATTCATCAAAGAAGGTACCGAAGCTTTTTTTTTAAAATCTTTTTTCTAAAGATCAGGCCAGATTCTCTTCTTTATAACTTATATTTTGGTCTCATGTTATCAACACTGTTGCATTATTATTCTATGTATTCTACATTTATTTTAATTACATCATACTGTGTTCCCTCAGGTTACTTCCAAACCCAAAGAAGGATTGAAACACTGGTAAATAAGGTGTATTTTGTGCCTCACTGAAGAGGCTTAGTCAACATAAGTAAATAGGTGACAACAGGTCAGTCAGTAAGAAACAATTAAATATGATTTAAAGTGGTAAGTGGAGAGTCATCCTGTGAACTTCATTGTTCACTGGTAAAGGTCAGTCAACAGGTTTTGTTTTTTCAGGAAACGCCTGGAGACAACGTAGCAACAGGTCGAGATGAGATCATTCCTCTTGCTCTGCTGCAGGCACAGCACTGACCTAAAAACCCATCTGGCTCTGTGTATCTGTGTTTAAAAGGCATTTATCCAGAGATGATTTTAGAGGAAACAGTTCCCTGTCTACGTGCATCCATTACGTGGTCCATTTGCATTCAGGCACATCTGTAATCTAATCTTTTACAGTCTGATGCATCCATGTGGGATTCTTTGAAAGCCTGTATTCACATTACACAAGGCTGCAGCAGGTGGGATCTTTTTCCCTGTTGAAATTCCTTGAGACTAGTCTGTTGTATTATTAGTATTCAGAGATAAATGCTGTGTCATTCTGTTTTACCTGGGAAGTTATTCTCAAATGATATGTTTATTGATATGAAATAAGGAAGACACAACAGTGGAAATGTAGAGTTATAAACAAATCGTGACACACTTCACACAAAACAGACTTGTACGTTTGATAATTACAAATGAGCATTTATGTGATTATATCATGAGAATAAATGGTTATTGAGTGTGCATGTTACATAGCAACGATGGATGTAATGTAGCTTAATTTAGAAAATTCTGCTCAACTCATCAATTCATCTGATTGATTGTGCCAAATATTACAGTTGATTTGTAATAACACACCATACATCTCGATATGCTTTGATACATGTTCAAACTTGTAATAAAAACAAATATGATTGTCTTGTACCGAGAGAAAAAAGGAAATAAGACTAAGTTGGTTCAATTTAATCAAATCCACTGGGTTATAAGGAAGGGGGGAACTTGTTGGAAACAAACATAAGATGCTATCTCTGTGAATCTGGAAGTGCGATCCTGAAACAAACACAATCCATCAGTGTCTAAGAACTGTTTGATACAACCAGAGCTAAGTTGAATGCAAAAGTAGTTTCTTATCGCACTTTACGTTAAAGTGAGACTACAAAGTAGACAAGGAAAACTTTAGATAAACTAACATAATATCTGCTAACTTTTTCATTCTAAGAAAAATGGATAAAGGTTCTTTAGATGTAAACAAAAACACCTAACTTTTAGTCCTTCAGTGTTTTTTGGTTAGCTAAAGCTGCTTTTGTTCATCATCAAGGCGCTTTTCCTCTTGAATCAATCGATCAATTCATTTATTCACAGACTGTTTAAATAATTAGAGTTCAATCATGAGAAATAATGGAAATTTAAGAAATCGGAAGCTTAAGAATAGGAGCCCAGACACCAGTGGTGGACTGGCCATCGGGACGTTCGGGACGAATCCCGATGGGCCGGTCGAGATGCCCGGGCTGATTTGTAGTCCCAGTCCGCCCCTGCCTAATATACTCTAAAGACATCGAGAATTGGAGGAAGTTCATGTTTTATACAGAATCATTTCAAGATAAAACACCTTGGGTAACCCCTAACCCTAACCCTAACCCTAACCCTTAGCAAATACCATAAAAACTAAACTACTCACACCCTAACTATTAACTTCCAAAACGTCACAAACAATGGTATAAATGTAAAAAAGGAAGACTAGGGCTCCTGTCAACTTGACTTAAAACTCATCAATTATCATCAAGTCGCAACAAATCCGATGTAAGGATTAGCTTTAAGGACAACAAGAACTTATCAAGATCCCATTCTCTTTTTAATGAATGTTTTTTAATGTAATTTCGCAATGTGTTCCTTTTGTTTAATGCTTTTAATGTTTTCTGTACAGCACTTTGGAATCGCCTTGTGTTCAAATGTGCTTCATCAATAAACTTGCCGTTCCTATGTCAGAAGAATAAAACATCTTTATGTATACAGAACATTCACTATAAGTAATTAATGTGCTTTGTAACAACCTATATGATCCGGGAACACTCTTCTAGTCTGCAGATGTTCTCTCTTCACATGTAAGCTCACAAACAACGCCGTGTCTTTGCATGTAGATATACTGCACTAATGAAATAGTGATGGCAGACCCAAAGCAGGTCAATAAACCTCCAGTGTCGCATGCAAAATTAATGTGCATTAGGAATTATTCAGAACATGGAAACCTATTTCATTAGTGGCACGTGTCAGACCTTGGTTGTATATAGAATAGCTGAAGACATATGGAAATACACATCAGGAGCATCACAAGGACGGTTGTTGGGTGCACCCACAACAACTTTTTAAATCCTGAGAGGCATAAAAAGTAAAACCTTATCTACCTAGATATTAAAATATGTTGAATCTATAAAAGAAGATACACGACAGCAATGAAAAAGTAATTTCATCTCAAATAATGACAAAGTGGTACACTAAACTTCTTGAAACCCCCTGGGCCAGCCACTACGTTTTATAATATTTCATGTTTCTAACAATGTCGTAAATTATTTCCAGTGGAATCGAACTTCGCATAAATGCATATTGACATGATGTTAACGTGCATTCTGCCCAAGGATTTCAGCACACACTTTATACCTTGATAAGAATGCATTAATTTCAGCCACACTGCATTGTAAAGAAGCATTTATTAAGATCACAATAGACTGCAAATACAGAATGTACAGAAATCTTTGATGGCTATTAAAGGGGCCCTTTATAATGCTCATTTTCAGATTCATATCTGTGCTGCAGCACCTCTTTTCACCCTCTGCTCTGATTGGTTAGCCTGCCACCTGTGTTGTGATTGGTCAACCGCTTAGAGATGTCCCGCCCCTTAGCCTATCACATACACAAGTGTTACACAGTGATGTCATTATGTTCTTGAAGTCAACAAAAGGAGTCGAATGGAGGTGTTTCAGGCATGGGGGGGGGGGGGGGTGGTATGTGGGAGAGAAACTTCCTCTTAAGGCCCGGACACACCAAGCTGACATGTGTGTATTCGTCATTCAAAAGAGGCAACAACCGGAAGACAGACTGCGTGATACACCGAGAGAAGAAGAACAGACTGCGTGATATAAACAAACAACAAATAGCGTGTGCGTTCCATTTCCACTCTACAGCGAGAAGCTCATGGGGCTTTCCCCAACCTGCGTCGAGAGCTGGAGTTAAATGAAATCTCAGATTTGCCTCCTTAATAGTTTGTTTGGGTCCCTCACTTCCGTTTTGCTTCTCAAGCACTGATTCGCTAGCTGAACAGCCAATCAGAGTGATTTCTTTGGTCGACGGCCTTTAGCCAACTGCCCACCGATTCGACATGCGGGACACACCAATCTGAGTAGGGCGTATCGACGCTCATCGACGGCCAAAATCGGCTTGGTGTGTCCGGGCCTTTAAGGGAACTTTGGGATTATAGCCTTTGCAGACCATTACCATGCACAAAAACTACAAAAGAAAAAAGGAAAACACCCAAAATGCTTAACAGGACCTCTTTGAAAGATTTGCTTCACAACAGACAAAGTTTGTGTTTGTTGGGAACAGCGGGACGTTGTATTTGTCCTCAGATCCCAGCACTGTTTATAGTTGGTAAACAACAAGAGGGGAGAGAGAAAGAACCCAAAACCGTATAAATTAAGCGGCAAAGTGAAATTGAATACATATCCATCTATTATCACATTGATCCCAACTGTTTCTTTTTCCATTAAAATAAGTACAGTAGTATTAGATTAGTTGAGAGTTATTTCCGGTGAGATTGAGGATGCCTGATTAAAACATTATCAAAAAGCCCACAGGAGTTATTAGCACTTCTAATTAAACTTAATCAAGGCTTACTTGAGGAAAGTTCTTCTTAAAAAATAGGGCTTATTTATAGATAAGTGCACTCAAGGGCATTGGCCTGAAGATCCAGGTTGTGAATATGTCTGTCTATTGTGAACTATTTTGACATCTTTACAATCCTCAGACAAAACATACTAAGAGTTGTTCTTGCAGGTGTTAATTATAATAAATAATTATACATGTATATGGTAAGTGCAATCATAAATGTATATGGTAAGTGCATGTCTATACTGTATCTGAACTGTATCCTAAGCTTTACAAGGAGTGTCAGGATCTGGCATTTTCTGAGTTTGAGAAACATCAATAATGAACACTATTTTCCTTTTTTTAAATATGTCTGGTAGACCCTGTAACATTTAACATGACCGGTTTGATGACACAATAATGTTTGACATCATCTATTGTATTTGTATAACACCAAATATTGCTCTAACAACTGAGCTATCAGGCAGCCCAAAACTTAGCAAATGTGCAAATGAAGGAAAACCCACTTGCAGGTGTAAAACATACTCAAAATCATCGATAAGCACAAACCACACAATCTCATGATCTGAATAATCAAATCAAATGAACCAATGAAATGGCTCCTACACCTCTTCTAGCTTCATCAAGGGAATCACAAAGCTAAGATCACGATCAAAATAATCACGAAAATAATTTATCAGTACAGGAAATATTTAAAATATATACTGTAAAGCAGTGGTTCTCAACTGGTGGGTCGCGGCCCACTTTTTGGACCCGTTTCGAGTGGGTCGCGGATGTGAGAGTGGAGAAAAAAAAAAAAAAAAAAAAATTGGAATTCTTTTTTTTTTGTTGGGGGGGAAAAGTCAAACTTTTATTTTGAAGACTCGATTTTCTAACGCTGTGCATGCACGCGTTCTCAGAGTGTACCAGAAGGCATACTTTATGTTAGTATTTCTAAAAATCTCATTAAACCTTTTTTAAAAGCATACCTTAGTTCTGTGAAGGGATATAAGGGATATGTGCACTGTACTTCACTTTTATTAATATTGTATGCTGAAAAGCGTATATAGTACAGCATGTTTCTTCATTTCTAAAAGATTGTCTTACACTCCTTCCCAAGTGTAAATAGGCCTACATAAATAAAACTGTGATTCTGGTATTTCCTACAGCGCACTGACTGATGTTTGAAGTAAAGCAACTTTGTAAGGCGGCTAAGTTAAGGCAGTAGCCTCAGACAGCTACACTCTGAAAATCGATTGATGGCTTAACATGTACACAGACACTGCTCTCTCACGCATACATGCACGCTCTCACTCACACACACATATGAACTCATATTAAACAGAAATGGTTCAACAAGGGGACAGCCAAGTAGTTGGAAAATGGGGAGGGGGACGATGGAGAGCATGAGTGAAGGAGCCAGAACAGAGAGAAAGAAGAGTGGCTTTAGCTAAACTTTCTGGCATGGAAGACTAATCACGTAACTATCTCAGCTTTCTTTACCACTCGCTTCTCGACTCCAGGATGTCCTTGGATCATGAGAAAATAGAAAAGAGAGAGAGAAACAAAGAGAGGAAGAGTGTCAACACATGGAAAGTACAATACGTGAGTCACTCATTTCCAAGTGCCTTGTCAGTGGTGGATGTTCCAAAGTTTCCAAAAGTTGATATGGCTCCAATCTTGGATGGCTTGTTTGCACATCTTGTCAAGTGACACCTGAAGAGGCTTCTGGAGGAACTTAACGGCAGGAAACACAGAGTATCCTCGAGTCTTTTATCAAGAAGCATGACAGAAACATCTTAATATCTACTCTCACCTACGATCAGGAAGGATGGGTCATGACCGAAAGAACAAGATCAGGAATACAAGCGGCTGAATTGGGTTTCCTCCGGAGGGAAGCTGGCATCTCCTTTAGCGATAAGGCAAGGCAAGGCAAGTTTATTTATACAGCACTTTTCAACACAAAGCAATTCAAAGTGCTTTACAAAAAATGAAAGACATTAAGAAGATGGCATTTAAAATCAGTCATTAAAAAGCAAAGATAACAAAATAAACATTAAAAGAAAAAATACATGGATAAAAGTTACAGTGCAGTCTAAGATATGAATAGTTCAATTAAAAGCAGCGACAAGAAGAAAAGTCTTTAGTCTGGATTTAAAAGTAGTCCGAGTTGCAGCGGACCTGCAGGTTTCTGGGAGTTTGTTCCAGATGTTTGGAGCATAATAACTGAATGCTGCTTCTCCATGTTTAGTTCTGACTCTGGGGACAGAAAGCTGACCAGTCCCTGAAGACCTGAGAGATCTGGATGGTTCATAATTTAGCAGGAGGTCTGAAATGTATTTTGGGCCTAAACCATTCAGTGCTTTATAAACAGCAGCAGTATTTTGAAATCTATTCTTTGACACACAGGAAGCCAGTGTAAAGACTTCAGAACTGGATTGATGTGATCCACTTTCTTAGTGTTAGTGAGGACTCGAGCAGCGGCGTTCTGAATCAGCCGCAGCTTTCTAATAGATTTTTTAGTGAGACCTGTGAAGACACCATTACAGTAGTCCAGTCTACTGAAGATAAAAGCATGGACACGTTTTTCCAAATCCTGCTGTGACATTAGTCTTTTAATCCTAGATATGTTCTTTAGGTGATAGTAAGCTGATTTAGTAACTGTTTTAAAGTGACTGTTGAAACTCAGGTCAGAGTCCATGACTACACCTAGATTTCTGGCTTTTTCTGTTGTTTTGAACATTGCAGACTGAAGCTCAGCGCTAACTTTTATACGTTCTGCCTTGGCTCCAAAAACCATTATCAGTTTTGTCTTTGTTTAATTGGAGAAAGTTCTGATAAGGTCAGAAGTTCAGTCATCTGGGGGGGATGAGACACTCAGATACCTCATTCACACCAACGGTGTTTCAGGGCCGGTTCGGAGCTGGAGCTTGAAAAGCACCGGGTTTTCCTGTTCACACCGCAGCGGAGCAGCCTCTTAGCTCCGGAATCCGGTTCATTTCGAGCACCAAAAAATTGTCCGGCCAGAGCAAAAGCACTGCATACGTCACGCTTACGTCGAGGCGGGGGCAGGGGCAGGGGCAGGGGCAGGGGCAGGGGCAGGGGCAGGGGCGGGATCAACTCCTGAACAACAACAAAAAGGCTGCGTTTTATCCAGTTTGTCCACAACGATGGAGAAACTTAACAAGCAGCAGTGGTCCACTGAAGAGACCAGCTACCTACTGGGAATCTGGTCTTCTGAAGAGGTACAGAGGAAGCTGGAGCACAAGCGGCCATTGTTGTTGTTGTTGTTGTGTGAGCTGTGAGGGGTTTCCGCGCGGTTTGGCTTTATGAAGCAGGCACGCAAACGGTTACATCATGACGCAAACGATGACGCAATGACGCAGCACCAGTCGGACTCTGAGTGGTGTAAAAAAAGAGCCGGAGCTAAACCGAAGAACCGGTTCTGAACCTGTTAAGCTCTAGCACGGAGCTTGAACCGGAGTTGCGTTGGTGTGAATGAGGTAAAAGTAGAGCTCCTCCTTTGCATTTGGCAGACCCAGGACCAGGTGGATGGATTACACCTCCAGTCAAAGCTGGTTGATGTGGGCAGGGAAAGGTAGGTTTGGGGCCCTCGGATACAACTTCCTCCCCCACGACCTGGATGAATGGTTGGATGGATGACATAAATACGCCACTGCTTAATATGCGAAACAGATCTTTAACCAAACTAAAGGTTCTACAGCTCTTACGTCTTTGCATTACTTCTCTCATCCATGCTGGGAGGAGCTGGGATGCTAGGAAGAGCCACATTCAGGAATGCGAGTAGACACGTTGGCATGAATAGTTCTACTTTTTGCTCTTTATATATTTTTTTAAAACGACATATTCTTGTTTCTGTGTCTTTGTATTCAACATTTACACCAAAGCAAAGTCCTCGTATGTGCAAACCTACATGGTAATACAAATTATTCTGTTTCTGATGAGCAGCACCCCCATCCCATTTATTCCTCTGGCAATGTTTAAACCACATTTACATTCCCTGCCAGATTGTCTTTGGGTAAACAAAGCACTCGTTGTGATTTGTTTCCTGATCCTGGATACTTAACCCTGTTTGACATTACAGACTTGCCTGTTTTGGAATTCACTGTGAGTTATAGCCTATATATATTTGTAACACAGTTGCAAAAGAAAGGAAAGGAGAAAATTAAATAATTGACAGTCCAAATAACACTGCAAAGAAAATACGAACTACACTAATCAATAAGCTAGGTACTCATTGTTTTAACCTTGAAGGTCTCAATTCAATATTCAGAGCATTTATAAAGCAGCAAACACATTGTTCGATGTGGATACAAAGATATAGTAATGTAATGCAGATCTGAGCATATCATTAAGTTACATTTCCTCTTTGTTTAGTATAATCTGAGCTTCTTTATGCTTTATTTAAGTAGCTGGGCCGGCTGCGAATACATGTTGCAAAGATTCTTTGTTTTAGTGCCCTGCTGGCTAGCTAGTTGTTGCTAAATGTGTAAAGGTAGAAAACACCCTACTGTCCCCCTCAGGTTAACACTTTAGCGCTGTCTGTTCTGTTTTCATTGTACACGCTGTTAGCACCATTAGCACAGCATTAGCACCATTAGCACTGTTAGCTGCTAGCTGCCTGCTCAGGTATTACCATAGAGCAGGAGTGTCAAACTCAATTTCATCGCGGGCCACATTAGCATTATGGTTGCACTCAAAGGGCCGGTTGTAACTATATAAATATATAAATATATAATATATATATAAGTTAATGTATTATATTACATTATTGCCTCTGAATTGGATTATTATCGGATAGGGTAACTAACTACGTTTGAAAGCAGAAGTCCAGGGCAAATAATTGCAAGTCTCTTCAAGATGTGCACGAGATGCATTGTGGGACATGTAGTTTATGGACAACCTGCTTCTGTAAAGTGGCATGTAACCGTATAATAAACGAATTATATTCTTTGCAAGCTCTTGCCGGCCACATAAAATGAAGTTGCGGGCCGGATTTGGCCCACGGGCCTTGAGTTTGACACCCCTGCCATAGAGTCAGCTGCTATCCTTCTGTGGTTAATTTCAAACATTTAAAACTCAATAAATAGAATAAAGAAATGAAACCTAAAGAAACGTTATCAATTGACAAAGTAGCCTTCAATGTTAGGTAATTTTAAGTTTATCAAAATGTGAATATTTAAAGATGTTATGTTGAGTTAATTCTAAATGCAAATTGTTAGTTATTACTTTTTGATCAGTCAAATATGCCTTCGGCCATCTAGCCTGATTCTAAATGTCAACATTCACCTTATTTTTCTTGCTATATCATTGGGAGAGAGGTACTTTTCTTTCAGCTTGAACCCAGTTTCAAGTTTAAGCCTCTTCCACTTCAACCACTCTCTCTGTCTCTCTTTTATTTTCTGTCTCTTATCACTGTCCTATTGTGTCACAGAAGAAACTAAGGATCATAGGGAAGGAGATGACAAGGAAAAAAAGGAGAGTGAAGCCAAACAAGGAGAAAGGGAAGGGAGGCAGTTGCAGACATCTAACAACTTCTGATCAAAATTCAGAAGCTGATCAAGTGGATATGAAGTTTGCTTCAAACAAAGAACCTCTCTTTACCCCTGGGGCTCTTATCTTCCTTCGCTGTTCCTCATGCCAGCATCTTATTCACACCTCCTCCAACCCCAGCACCATCCCTCCATTCCCCTCAAGGCCAGGGGTAGCTCTGCTTTCCTGTTTGCTTCTTACACTCCTCTCTCCCCTTTCTCGCCCCTCCCCCCCTGAGGCCCTTTGCTTCCTCTCTCTCCCCACAACTGATGAAAGGAAGAATAAATGAAGGAGTGCATGTTAATTTGAGGTGGCCACTCCTGACAAGCTTTAATCAGAGAGGAGAATGATGAGACAAATCATCCAGAATACAGAGATGGATGGTGGGAGCAAGAACTTAGTCAAGGTCGCAGGTTTGAGGGGACTCGCGTTGGAATAAGGACAATTCTTCAGGAGATTTTACTCCCCTGATTGAACAATGTATTATCCAGAGCCAACATACTAAATACCTGTGTGTATTTGTGCAGAAACCAACATCAGCATATTATAATAATAATAATAATAATAATAATAATGCATTACATTTTTTATTAGAGCACTTTTACAGGTGCTCAAAGCACTATACAATTACACATTACACACATGTAAGAGTCATTACTGTAGATATTACCCACAGGAGCAAAAGCGGGTAGAGTGTCTCGTCCAAGGACACGACGGCCTGTCGGAGTGGCGGGTTTCAAATTGGAGTCCACCAATGCCCCTTGATCTGATGATCACTGCTCTAACCACTGCGCCAAAACCACCTGTTTCCTATGTCAGGGCAAAGAGGAAAACGTTCCCCAATACTTCTGGAATCAAATCAAGGACATGACATCTTACTTTTGCAAAAATTATCTCAATTTATATTAAAGGAGGAGTAATATTAAACTTCTTAACAGATAAAGATGTATTTAACTTTTGTAAAATGGATCAGATATAACTATTTTTGTAGGCCGACTTGGAAATTAGCATCCCAAGGGTTCTCTCAACTAAAATCTTATTGGATTTTGGCAAACAAACGTTTATGATAACTATCACGTTTAGTATTCTCATTTCGTCACTTCTTAGCTGTTTTTATGAAACATGGAAGCCTCTGACAGATTATCACTGCCGTATTTTATGTTGGAGAAATTATTTTGGAAAATCTGCACCACTCTATTGCCAACAAATCTTGTGAGACAGGCAATCATAACTGTAAAGTAAGTTCATCTCTTCATTACTTTTAACCTCTCTGATAAGAAGGGTGCGGCCCATTTGTTTCTACATGTCACAAACATAGTAGTTTTAAAGGTCTCATGTCATGGCCATTTCTACTGATCATAATTCCATTGTTGAGGTCTGCTAGAATAGATTTAAATTGTTCAATGTTCCAAACTCTCATTGGTTTCTCATCCAGCATCTCTGTATAGTATGTTTATAAAACTCAAACAAAAGTAAGTATTGCCCCAGAAATGAGCTGCAATACTGGTCAAATGTTCATCTTACAATGGGAATGTCACCTAGCATAACAGTATGGCTCCGCTGTGCCATAGACCTCCATTGTTTTGGCAACACTTGTTAGTTCATTGTAATTGTTTAGATATTGTTAGTCATGGTGACAAATAAGAATATCTGCCCCTTCCACTTTGACATATTGTCCAGAAAAACTATACTTTTGCCTCATCAAATGAAAGCCCTTCCCCCCAAAAGTTTTAGTTTTCTTCTTCCTGGACAGCAGAGTAGAAATGGTACGGTATATATCTGTCATATTTTCTCTCCAAGCCATGAAGAAGAGAGCCAAGTATGATGTTTTTTTTCTGTATAGCACAGTGAGACTAAGCATCACTTTCTCTCAGAAGTGGACAGGTGTTTTGGCTCCCGTATAATTAGCTGAACCCACACCTGCTGTAAAGGATATTTTTATCACACGGAAAATCAGCAGTCTCATTTTACTCCGAACACTTGATTAGCAACAAGCCACCGGCATGAAAGTCACTTCACTTCTGAAAGTCGACTGTGGCACAGAGTTGAGTTTTTAGGGGCACTCCAGTCTTCCCTAATTGGATCGCTCTTGCCTCCTTTTCTGTCTCTCATCAGGTAATCAGTCTACAGTCTACAGGAAAGGAACTCCTGGATGTCAAGTGTAATGCTTAAGGGAGCTTCATCTCCACTCTCTCACTCTCTGTAGCTTTCACACTTATCAAAGCCGTGATACTGTAGTGAGCTGTTCAACAGAGTGACAGTCCCAAAGAGGAAGAGAGAGAGAATTCCTTACTGCTATGATATACTCCCAGCTCTACTCCTGTTTTACTCTGCTGTTTTTTCTGCATTGTCACATATCCGACATCCTGCTGCAGAGGAGAAGATGCAGAAGGAAAATCACAGTTTGTGAGAACAGGCTAAAAATATAGAGAGATTTGGTCTGACCAAGACAAAGACACTTCTTCTACTGGTTCACTGTTTAAAGCAAAAAAAATTATGCTTAAAAACTTAAGATGAAACACAGCTCACTGACTGTTATATAAAGTGGCCTTTTCGTTAGCCCATATTTGGCAGCTGTTAAAAGGAAAATATAATTTGTCATGCCAATTTTGACAATCAGTTAAGTGTGTAATGAAAATACTATGGGAGCGGTCTGCTTTAAAATAAACTTGAACTAAATGTTATTTAATTCAGTGATTAGGAAAAGTAATGCTTGGACTAACTTCACATGTTGGATCCAGTTTGAAGCCAAAGTCCTCATACAGAACATTAAAGGGGCGCTATCCTGCTCATTTTCAGATTAATATGAGTTTTTTGTGCCTCTACTGTGAAACGCTTCATGTTCAAAAAATTCTCATTCTGCCTGCTGCAGCACCTCTTTTCACCCTCTGTCTGAAACCAGAGCCCAGTCTGCTCTGATTGATCAACCGCTTAGAAATGTCCCGCCCCTTAGACTATCATGTACAATGTGTTGGATTTCCGCCAATGGAATCGTGAGTGTTACATAATGGGATTTGTTTTGCTTTTGCAGACCATTAACATGCACAAAAACGTATACAACACACCATCTGAAAGGGAACCCCCCCCCACAAATAATAGGGCCCCTTTACAGTACTTGTCTGTGACATTTTTTTTACATCCAAATAAAAGTTTGGTTAACTACTCTTCATCAGAAGTTTATGTGAATTCCCGTTATTGATAACACATAGTTGCATGTACTGCTGTAAGTACAGCTTGTGATGTTCTGTGTACCAGTGTTTGTTTGTTTGAAAATAAAAATGTGGTAAGCACCTCGAGCAGCGATAGTATCCAGGGTTTAAAAGATAAAGAAAAGACACAAAAGAAACTCAAACATTTTCAAACTGCATCATGATACTGTTGAATTAAACAGACACAGTTGAATCCCTCAGAAGAAGACATGCATGCTAAACAGCAATGGGACTGTCCAAAAGACAGAACGCTGGCATTGCTTTTTCAAAACAAAAAAGGCCCGGAAGATAAGAGAGGCGAGAGAAAAAAGATGCAGATGGGTTTTACAATGGTGCTTTTTCTTTCTTTTATAACTTATGAACTATCATGTTTCTTGGATTAACTTTGTTGAGTCATCTGATTTAATTTCATACCGTTACTGCTACCTTCCTTTTGTGTATATACTCTGGTCCCAAGGTTCATTGAGTGCTTAAGTATTAGCTTGTCTAAGACTAAATCAGATTACTGGTACATTTCGAAAACAGTTTTTACTTTCTTTGGTTCATTTGTTCTTTTTTGTATTCAGTAGGTGAACCGTTATGTTGATCAAATAGTCTGTGTTTGCTTTCTTAACTGCAGTATACAGTAAGCTTCCCCGCAAACTACTTTATTTTAGTAACAACTTAACAAATGTAATTTTGAACTGAGCTGACCGGCTAACCGCAGTAGAACCTATTATGTTATTTGTAATGTTTCTACTGGGTGTATGTAGGCCTGCTGGTGTTTATGTCTGAGGTCTTAGTTAAATTAGAAACTTCCCTGGTCTCACCTCTCCGACAAGATATGAATACAGAATGCACAGAGGAGGAAATTAAGAGGAAAGCGGGAACAGTGAAATGAGGACATAGAAAAAGGACTAAAATAGTACAAAGGGACTAAAGAGACACAAATAACGGAGACAAAAAGCCAAATTAGACATTTCGAGAGAATAGGCGATGGGAAGTTTTAGTATAAGGTTGACTCAAACACGTATTATCTTCAACAGAGTATAATTTCTCCCCTGCTATATATCTGTTTTGTTCTCCTTTCATATCATCTCCTGCATTCAGTCTCACTCTGAGTGTGTCATTTATTTCTGAGAATCTTCCCTGCCGTCTAGGTGTGCTTTGGGACAACATGTGTTGGATAGTGTGTGTTTGTGTGATGGATCAGTTGGTAGAACAAGCCTGCTGTAGAGTTCACATGCAGAGCAATGACACAAACAGAAGGCAATAATCCTCCTAAAACACCAATGACATCTGCTATTTAATTTAATCAGCACACCCTAGATGTGTGAGACTGAAAGATTACCTTCGAAGCTGGCAAACTTATCTTTAATTAGTTTTCGTCTCTATAAAATATCTCAAACACTTCAGATGTTACCTGGCAACTGATAGATTAAAACTGTGGATTTGAGGATCCAATGGTCCTTGATGCAAAAACAATACCATTCAGAAATTCTTCTGGGGGGGGGGGGGGAGGGTCTCCCAGCAATTCTTATTTGTCTTCTTCTTCTACTTCTTCAAATTGACAACTCTAACACAACCTGCACATTAGATTTCTGACCTAAAAATAATACTGTTATCCCTGCTTTAGTCTTGACGAAGCGAAAAACCAAGGCAAGAACAGATGAACTTACAGCTTTCAAGATACGTTTGCACAAGAGCCATATCACGAGAACCCCACTCATATTCTTACATCGGCGTTTCGTGCTTAGTGTGGGTGGCACATTGTTCAATTTCTCCTGAGTTCTCAGGGGCTTTCAGAGGGCGAAAGCACAATAGGAGTCACGGTCAGAGCCATCTGTCACTTCTGTTACACCAGATAGCTGCTGTTTGTACAAAAAGCTCCACACTATTCTATTCACCCTATTATAAACAATAACTAAGTGTAGTAGCCAATCACTCATATAAGCATACTGCAATGTTCAAACACACTAAATACTACACAAAGTACACAATCAATGATTTCCTTTGAAGTACTTGAGAATTACAAGATTTACATTCTTTGAAAGTTACTGTGACTGCTCTTAAAGAAACTATGAAATGAATGAATTTTCCATAAACGAATACCTTGTCACTGAGAAAAATGTATTGAAAAAAACATACTTTCCTTGGAGTGTTTTATGAACCCCATTTCACAGTTCAATCAGGAGAGACGTGATATATGGATTACATGTTTATTATCGGGTCACATTATATAAATGAAACATAATGATGACAGATTATAACAGTGAATAAAATGGTGTTTGGCGATTAAGCCCAGGTTTTGTAGGATATCATTCGGGAAGGGAAAGAACCGTTTCCGATGAACCCCCCCCGGGTCTAGACACTGGTGGTGGTGATAAGTGGTTAGGTCGGGTTGGAAGGGAGAAGGTTGAGCTTGGCCCTGAGTTGGAAGCAGGAGGCGAAAGGGTGGAGGAGGGTTGCGCGTTGACACCTGGAAGACAGCTGATGGAAAAGGGGAGAGCATATATAGAGGGATTAAGAGGTGCGATAATTAGGCTTGTGGATGGAGGGAAGTGATAGGTTAGCTTGAGGAGTGGCGCTCCCTATCAATTAGTGAAGGGAGCGAGTATTGCCATGACGCGCAATACGAAGTGATAGGTCTTCCTGCCTGAACTTGCGCTGAGCTTCATTTGTTGTTTTTTATCGATATACCGTGAATCACATGATAAAAAAAGCAGGTTTTCACTGTGTTGGACTTGCATGTTGAAGGGGTTTCATACTTTTAAACATAGAAATTCTCATTGTGATTGAGAATTAAAAGATAAATTATTCTGTTCAACAGTGGCAAGTCTGTTATCAATGCAGTTCTCAAAACCCAAGAGAATTCAGGTTTCAAAGACCTTGGACTATACAGTATCTACAGTAGCACTTTTTATTGGTAAGGATTTTCTGAATTTCTTAAAAATGTACCTTTACTGTAGCTGGAATCATGCACAAGTCTTGAAAGACTTGTTATTGGGTTGCACACACGAAACAAACTCTCACAGATTCTCGTGAGCACAAAGTACCAGATCAGAAAATAACACCCCTCACACACTCCATGGTATTAAGATAATCTTTGCAGCACAAGCTACTATCATAGTTTTCTCTGCACTCACATGTTTTAAAAGGTTTTTCTGTGCAGTCGATGAAATGTTAAATCCATATTTCATTGAGCCTCTTCACTACATCAGCTGTGCAGTTGCTGTTTCAAGTGTTTTCTCTTCTTGTTTTGTCTTATTTCGGTTCCATATCTAGAAATATTGCAGATACAAGTTGTTTGCCAATATCGACTACCCCTAGTCATGTAAGAATTCAAAAAGAAAACATTTCTATGTACAAAATATTCAATCATATATTTCGTACCTATTACCACCCCTTATTTAAATGCATTGGTCTCGTGTCATCCATGTTTCACGGAAAACTCATGGATGACCATGGTCATCCATGGACATCCGTGATCTGTCCATGGTGGGTGTCCATGGTATGTTTGTCCGTGGTTTGTCCATGGTCATGAAACATGGACAGAACACGTACTACCCGCCTGGCCGTGAACTGACCATGATTGTCCATGGTCATGAAACATGGAAAAACATGTTCACTTGTCTGGCAATGAATTGACCATGATTTTCCATGGTCATGAAACATGCACAAACATGGACAAATCCTATATTATTTCCATCCATGAAATATCCATGATTTTCCATGGTCATGCAACACGGTGAAACATGGACAATCACTGATATTTTTATCCATGAAATATTCATGCTTTTCTGTGGTCATGAAACATGGTAAAACATGGATAGAATTCTGATATTTCTAACCATGAAATGATCATGTTCTTCTGTGGTCTCAATGTTGAATGCAGATCAAAGATATTGGTGCCAATCTTTTTGTCTCAGTTCTGACTCTTTTTGTTTGTCCTGGAGTAGTGAGTTACACAGGGCTGAACTGGGGATTTATGAAAAATATGAAGGCACAACATACAGTATTTATAATAGACACATTTAATTTATTTCAGAATGTACAGATAAATGTAATGTCTGATCAAATAACATTAAATATGTGACCTACATGTTCGTCAGCAGAAATAATAAATTGTTTGCAAATATGACATTAGCAATACCCCTGCCAACATGAAAATTAGGGTTTGGCACGCACTACATATTTAGGAATTTTTTTTGGACATGTGCTCTATTTACCTGGTAGACTGACATTGAAAATGTAAACAACAGTGCCAATTTCATATGAATACAATAAGAATGTCAGAGAACAGACAGTGGTACAAAACTTAATTCACACAATTACATGAAAGGTTACAATTTTGTCAATACATGGAAACATTTTACAATATTGGACTCCCAAGTAGAATCCTTGTCTGCTTTACCAAAAACAAGACAGAACCAGTTCCCTTACTTCAATATGAACAAATATAATTAAGTGTGCCAGATATATCTTATATTAAGATATATCTTATATTAAATCCTTTTAGAACCTCCTTACTTATACTTAAAAAATAACATAATCATTTAATAGATTTACACTTAAAACCTTAGTCGGACCGCGAAACTTTGTGGTTAGACTAAAAGTAGAAGAGGTCAACTGACCAATTCTACTGAGTGATGGCGTTTAAATGTCCGCTTATATTCACTCTTTAAATATTAGAATTTTTTAAAAACACAATAGAAGTGTAACCTGTACCAGAAGTTTTTTAATGTTCACGGTTTGATCTTTAGAATACTTCTTTATTTATTTACTTTAATATATACCACTCTAACTTTACTCTTACTCTTATATAGATAAATACATTTAGGGTGGAATGAGTTAAAAAATAAAATATATATTTTTTAAAAATCTAAAAAACGGATTTATATATTTTTTTATTTAAATACACTGTCTTTACGGACATTTGGTATATTATAATTTGCTTGCAGTTCATGGAGTAACCACTATGAGTGCTAATGGTCATGTTACCTTTAATTCCGCCGTTTTTGGCGTCACTTCCGGGTGGCGGAACAGCCACTTCCTGTCTAGCGTTTACATAGGACGGCAGCTGAGAGAAGACTCTGCTAAAAACCTTTGACATCCACATTGAAATACTGATCTTTCAACGTTGAGGGTGAGTACATTTGATTATTAACATATCAGAGACCAGAAATATGATCCATTTGAAGAAAAATAAGTTTTTAATATTTAAATAAATAGATAATTTCACAAGATGGCGGCCGTTTTTTTCCAGTTGCATTTATTTCAGATTCATATTAATAAATTGATCATTTCAAGTCGGGAGGGTTGATATGATCTTTAGAGGGTTTAGGTTTTAGATACAGCCACAGCCCATCGCCTCAGAGGAACACAATACCTCGCTGCAACCGGTCATCGCCCAGAAAGGCTGCACCGTCAGCACGCAGCCACAGCCAGTCGCCTCAAAAGGCTGCACCCAGATGCAGTCGCTCACCTCCACAGCATGGCACAGCCTCCCCCTCTGCTCACAGGAGACTGGAACTGGGGTCGCCATCTCCAACGATCACCAAAAAGAAGCACAGGTAATATTAATATTATATACATATACATATACATATACATATACGTATATGTATATGTATATGTGTGTAAATGAGAACAAAATGTAGCACACTATCATTGTGAAAAGATCTATTAGGAAGTTTATCTGCTGATAAAACCATGCACAAATATGCAGACTGAACTTGATAAATTTCACACATACCTTCAAAGGTCTAGTGTTGAACATCACTGGACTTCATTGGAGTCGACTTGGAAATATCAGTCATAAATTGAAAAGGTAAATTACTTGCGCAGTTCCAATTGACTGCAGCCAGAGACGTGTAGAAGACAATCAGCAAAATGTTGTTTAAAATCTGTTTATTCCTTATTTTAAGATGGAATGAATATTGATACCAGGTGAACATGGTGAACCTTTTTGTATACTGCTTCAACTTCACACATTACCTTTTAGGTTCTAGTTTTTGGGTATTTGTTTTTACAGATCTCCCTTTGCAGCTGGAAAGGATATCAATGTTGCCCAGTAAGTTATTTTAATTATATATATTAATTATATATATTATTATATATGTTATATATATTTATATATATATATTTTTTTATATTGTTAACAGATACAGATGTTCCCTTTTTATAATATACTGTTTGCTGGGAAGGAAAATAATGTGGTTAATATTATATGACTCCAAAATAGTGTTTACACATTGTCTGATATGGCAGCAAATTATATATTTGAAGACTGTGGTAGATGTAATTTTTGTTCCGTCTGTATTGTTTTTACTTCGGCATTATATTTTTAAGCAATCTTTATTTTTCAGACTAGCCAAGAACCTGTACGAGCTGCAAGGTCAGTTTGCGGAATCACAGGAGAGTATAAGGAAACTCAAGAGAAGAGTTCGCGAACTGGAAAAGAACCGCGAGGGGCGTGTGGCAGTTTGTGAGCCACGGTACAATGGCAACACCATGGAGGAGCTGCGTGCAACTGTCGTCTTGGAGACGAGCACCTTCAAAGCAGCCAGACGGCTGCTGACACAGTTGTTCTCCAAAGACGATCTCCTCAGCCACAGTGTGTCCGGGAAAGCTCCCAACCGGATGACTCCACCAAAGCCACGATTTCCGGAAGATAAGTTCCTGGTATACAAGGACTTGATGCGGGGACGCTTTCCCGAAATGAAAGACAAGGATATGGTGGAGAAGGTGCACCATGTGCAAAAAGGCTTAAAAAAAGTGTGAAAACTGACTTAAGTGTACATTTGGGAAGAAAATGTATGTTGTTATGGTGAACATATATCTGGCACACATATTTCTTCATACAATGTCATATGTAAGTAAGGGAACTGGTTATGTATCGTTTGTGGTAAAGCAGACAAGGATTCTACTTAAATGTTATAAATACTGTAAAATGTTCCCATGGATTGACAAACCTTTCATGTAATTGTGTGAATTAAGTTTTGACCACTGTCTGTTCTCTGAGATTCGTTAAAAAACATCCTGTGTAGTATTTCTTGTACAAGAGTGTCATGATAAGATATTAATAAACATTTTGAAATGCAATCTTAGCACATTTATATCTGTAGACTTTAGATGCAAGTTAAATTTGTCCTGTCTGTAGCCCCCCCTCCCCCCCCTGGAGCATTATGTGGACATTATGGTAAGTCTTGTTATATACAACCTTGGTAACAATTGACCAAATTGGTAAGCTTTCTATAACTTCAGGGGTGGAACACCCATGGTCAGACCATGGATATCCATGGTCTGACCATTGACCATAATATTGTCCATGGACGTTAAATGGCACCATGGTCTGACCATGGATGTCCATGGTCTGACCATCGAAGTCCATGGTCAGACCATGGATGACCATGGTCTCTCCATGGACATCCACGGCCATACTATTGCAAGCCTCGATAAGACCATGGTTGTCCATGGTCAGACCACGGACATTAAATGGCACCACAGATCAATCACGGAAAACCACGGTTAACTATACCATGGACAGACCACGGCTAACCACGTCTTTGATGTCCATGAATTACCGTGGTCTGTCCATGTTTCACTTGGCCGTGGGTTTCCATGATTCATCCATGGTGCCATTTAACGTCCATGGTCAGACCATGGTCAACCATGGACAATATCACGGACAGATCACGTATGTCCATGGTTAATGTCCATGGTCTGACCATGGTCTGACCAAGGACATACATGGTCTGTCCATGATCCTGAGACCAAGGTGTTTCTATGAACGTTCAAATGTATTGGTTTAAAATGTAATTGTAGCAACCTTTATTTGTTGAAGGTTGCCAACTTAATAAACTTGTATTCACAATACAATTATATTATATTATTACATTACATTGCATTTAGCTGACACTTTTATCCAAAGCGACTTACAATAAGTGCATTCGACCAACAAAATACAACCTTGAAGAAAACAGAATCATATCAGTACATCAGGTTTCATAGAGCCAAAACATTTCAAGTGCTACTCAACTGGCTTTAGAAAGCCAGTCCTTTATTAGTATATAAGTGCTTTGTTAATAATTCTATCGCTCGAAGTGGAGTCGAAAGAGATTAGTTTTCAGTCTGCGCCGGAAGATGTTATTATTATTGGTTGTGGAGGACAGCAACGTTCCTTAACTCAATGTCGTTCATTGGTTTAACATTTTTGTTGCGTAGATTTTCTTTGTTGTGTCAAAGCATCGTTTTTATGAGTATACGGGGAATCATGTCTATGGGGGTTTATCATGGTGAATAACTTGGTATCCATAGGGAAAACGCACCCATATGTGCACAAGTCACACATACAGTGTAAACCTTGTTGAAACCAAGCTATCTGCTGTGATGGGCTTTTGTAAGTGGTTACCATGGGGAAAATTAGCAAGCCAAACCGATTGCGTTGATTACCCTTTCAGAGATATGGGGATACAAATAGCAGTAGTTAATCTTGTTTAGGCCACACAAATTCATTGTGACAGCTGGGCTGCTCCAACCCTGCAGACTGTCGCAGAGTAAATTGAAAGGACTGATTGTAAGAGAGAGAAAGAAAAGGAGAGAAGGCAACTACTATAAAGTGAAAAGCGAGAAATAGTGTTGGGTCCAGTTTAGGCTGAATTTAAATTGTTTGCAGGAGTCTCTGCATCATTTTTTAAACTAAACTTTTAAACTAGAAAATAATACTGGGGTATTTGTGTGCGTATATAGCTTGGCCAAACTAAAATAGTGTAGGGGTCGCTTAGGGTGAATTATAGTCTCACCATTTTTCATAATTAGCCAATTAACATGCAGGGAGATATTGGCGCCATTTAAAACTTCACAGTCAGAGACGGGTAAGCAAACACACACACACACACACACACACACACACACACACACACACACACACACACACACACACACACACACACACACACACACACACACACACACACACACACACACACACACACACACACACACACACACACACAGTGCTGCACACATGTTTTTTTTCTTTAGATAATGTTACTATTCATTTGAATGAATGTTAATAAGAAAAAACTGTGTTTACAAAGTGAAGTCTTTTTTTTTATGAAGTAATGATAATAATCTACTGTTTCCATTTTTCATCAAGCATTGTTAACTTGACTAACTCTAATGCCAATTTCAATAACTCAATATGCTCCATATTAAAAGAAAGCACCGGACAAAGCGAACTTGACTCACAGACACACACGCACATACATACAGTACTTACTAAACTAAATCCCTTTAATGTTATTATTTACGTTATGGGGACTCCCTTTTTCCCCTAAAAGAAAGGCGAGTCCCCACAATGTGAGTGTGTACACATATGTATGAGCCCACAACATGAGTAAAACAGACACACACACACACACACACACACTTGACATGTCACAATTGTATTTTACTTGCCTAACACTACTGCCAATGTCAGACACTTTAATAACTGCTATACATTAAAAACATCACTTAGAAAGTTAACTTGAAACACTCCCAGACACACACACATATAGGAACGATCTCTGTGAACTTAATAACATCAACAAATAACACTACTCGAAGGAACATGCATTGACTGATGACTATAATGATTACATAGGCTGTTCAGGTCATACATCAACAAGCATAAACCTCTCCCTGGAGGGGACAAACACTATATAAAAAACGATATAAGGGGAACAAGATCTGAAGCAGTGTCGGCCGGTAAAGTGGATCCTTAATCATAAATGCTGAAGGGAAGAGGTTCCATATATGTACCACAAAGGCAGTGGGGTATGGATGATAATATAAATGACACACACAAACACACGTGTAGCAAAGGAGGCTCTGCAATGATCGGAGAAAGAATCAGAAAGAAATAAAATAAAATGTTCAGTGTTACAGCAAAGTACTTACAAAATGGCAAGTGGACATAAATAAAATACATTCAAATAAAAACACACATCTATGGTAAAAGAAAAAGGAATTCAAAGCATAATAGGAAAAAAGGAAATGGACAAATAAAAATAAAGATACATTCTTGGGCTTTTATCCTGAATAGATACAGTTACTCTGGCTTTTACTTTGAAAAAAGTATGCCTCATCCTGGGCTTCCTGCTATAGGATACTAATACTTTCCGGGGCTTTTATCTTGAAAATACCTTCCTCATCATGAGCTTCCTATAAGGATACAGTGGCCATTTCTCAATCGCGAGGAAACTGGCTTCCAAGCCAATATTTCAAGGATGCTACGTCATCGAGTGCCGCCGAAGGACTGTTCCAATCTCCAGCATACTTGAAATTCCACTGAGGCCACGTCCTTGGTTTGGGGGTAATTTCGAGGCTGCACATGGGTAGACTTTGCGTCCTTCAAATCCCCACAATGCTTTGCGCACGGACCAATTTCCCCAAATCTGTGGCGGAAAATGTAAGGCGGGGCCTCTCATATGACGCACACCTGCACACTTGCTAGCCTGTTCCACTCTTCGTTTTCCGAATGCCAGGAAGGATTCTTGCCTAGCTTCTGAAGGAAGTGACTCAGAAGACATGTGCTACCAAGCAAGCATCCTCGCGATTGAGAAACGGCCAGTTACTTTCTGGTGCTTTTATTCTGAAAAACAAGTGTCCTGCTGTGCTTCCTGTTCATGTACAGTTACTCTTCGGGAAGTTTATTTTGAAAACAGAGATAAATATTGAGCTTCCTGCCAGGATAGCTTTACTCTCTGGTGCATTTATTTTGAACACCAAGTCTTCTGCTGTACTTCTTGTTCTACCTACTTGTTATCTATGGGGCTTTTATTTTGACTCCAATTGTGGTTTACCAGAGACCATGGTGGTGGTTCATCATGACATAGACATTCTACTATGTCTATGAACTTTTTCGTCTTCAATTTTGTATGCATAGTTAAATAAATGAATCCACAAATCAATACATAATCCCATCCTGCACACACTTTACTGTAAGAGAACAAAAATACAAACATGAACAACAGATTGAATGTTTTTGTGGATTACTTTGAAATAAACACACAATCGAGTAGCTCTTCTTGCGCAGAATGTTTGCAGAAGAACATTTCTCCAATCATTATAGTCTTGCAGCTCTACTTAAGTTGTTTGTGTAAAACATTTTTCTCCTCCAGCTTCCTTTTGTATCTCAGCTTTTGTTTAGATTGCCTTGCTTCTGTATACGTTTCTTTCCATTGGGCCTCAAACAGAAATTGATTTTTCAACACAATAATCTTCTGTAATTTCCCATCCGATCGTTTGCCCTCTTAATGTAGCTATGTGGTGTGCTCCTCGATGGGTTCAAAGAACTGAGCATTACTGCATACTGCACAGACTCTCAACACAGTACAGGACAATTTTCAGCTGACATATGATACAAAGGATTTGCCTGTCAAAAAAGAAGATTAAGGACGAGGTAAATATGAAAGAGTGAAAGGAGGGGGTGTAAACAGATGGGTCAGGTAAATGAAAGTGGACCATTAAAAAGACAAAGTGCTTTAATCTATATTTAATCCCCAGAACAGCTGCTCGGATCATTATCATCCGGTGATCCGTGTAGTGACCTTTAACCCATACCAGTCAATACAGCTGCAATACTCTGCAGCTCATGTCACTGTTTCCCTCGTCAAATCATGAAATCCATGCAGAGAGTATTACAATGCCACCCTTAAAGGCGGCCAAACTAGATAAGATAAATACAAATATTTTCTGAAATACACTTCTGTTTCCTAGACTATTGCTGCACGGATACATCTGAAAAAAATGGGAAAAGATGCAAAACATCCATTAATTATGCTGGAAGTCATACATGATAGATACAGCATCGTTAGATAACCAATTGCATGTTTATGTGCATACACACGAGCACATATAAACAGATGTTAACTTCAATGAAACATTTTATTGACATTGACATAAAGTCCTGATGACAGTAGGTGTGTTTTCATCCAGCTCTGGAGTGTTTTCCAAATTTTTGAATTTTTGTATAAGAAAACTCAAATTTAGAGATGACTAACAATAAAGATTACAGTGTTAGCTATTCAAATGCATATTGTAAGGGGCTGAGAGGCAGGGTAGTGGGAGGCACCTACATTCCCAACAGTTGGCTCCACCCTCTTCCAATTAGCAGTATTGGGAGCAGGTGTGGAGACCTCACAACTGCGCTAATCACTCCCTCAAGGGAGACAAAGCACACATAAGAGGTTTCTCAATACTCTAATTTCCCCTCCTCGACTCCTCGGTCCTCCGGTAGTGACCCAGAAATGAATTTCAGCGCGCCATGTTGAAGGACATCTTATTTCTCGAAATGCACACCGAGGACCGAGCATCGAGCGGCGAGGAGGCTCTCTGGAGGAGCTCTAACCGAGGAGACACTGATGGTTCCTCCACGGCTCCTCCACGGATGCATTTCTGGGAACGGTGGAGGCGTAACGCACGGCCGGACTTATCTCAGCCAATGACAGCTCTGCATGCTTCCCCTGGATATTATTTTAGTATATGCTTTCATCGCGACGCGATGTTTACAGTGAGAACAGCTGTGAGGTCCGTGCAGAAAGCAGAGCAGTGTGTGTATAATATATATCACTCAGTATAACAGGCCTACTCTCTTTATTTTCTTTAGTTTAGTAGATATCTACAAACAAAGAGTCGGGGGGGGGGGGGATATATCCAGTCTCCGATTGTGTTACGTTATTATGAGAGTGCTCTCATACTTGTTTGATTCTGAAATTGTATATATTTATATAAATACAGTATGTGTGTGTATATGTCCGCATCTGTAGCCTGTTATTGTCTCATTACCGCACTGTGAATGAATTAAAAGTAAATATATAAGTGGTCATGAACACATCTGTCCATCAGACAGAGGGCTGCTGTGACTCCTGTCATCATTAATGGATGTCTCTTTAAAATGACCGCTCAGAGGAGAGGGGTTCTCATTTCTCTAACCGCCTGCTGCTTCCCCTCCTCTCTCCTCAGTCCTCCGCTCGCATCTCCTGTGGGCGGGACTAAGTCTTGAGGATAGGAATCGAGGACAGGAGTCGAGGAGGGGAAATTAGAGTATTGACAAACCTGTTGCTCAGTTGTGTGTGGCACATGGAGGGAGCAGGAGGCTCCCAGTGTAAGGAAAAGTTTTGGTAAGCTGGTAAGTCGGTTAGCGTCCCGGCTACGTTAGCCTTTGTTTAACCTGTTAAGCCCGACAGACCCCGGTACCGGGGCCCTCCCGCAGCATTTTGCAGGAAACAGTGTCTGAGGTTATGTTCATTTAATAAACTATGAATGTTTTATATCCATGTAACGGGAAGAAACTCATCTAACTGATCATTTTAATTTTTTTGCCCAAAAAAAACCCACAATCTGAATTAGCAATGAGCAAAAAATGCTAACAGATGACTGCACCGAAATTCACTCACAAAACCTTATTATTTATCTTTGCTGCACATCCAACCCATTGTTTCACATCGTGAGATGACACAGAATCGATGGGTACAGATATTATCACTCAATTATACAAACTCGAGGAGATAATAACAAGAACAGACATCAACACATGTGGCACTAGGTAGCTAAAAGCGCTAACATGGCTCACCTGTGTCGTAGTCTGGTCAAAAGTGGTCTTCAATGGCATTAAAACGATAAAAACGCTGCTGAAGTTAATCCATATAACCTATGGATTAACTTCAGCAGCGTTTTTATCGTTCCAATGTGTCTGTGTCACTTTGAAATTATTTCTGATAATCAATAAGCAATAAACCTGCTTTTCTGTTTCTAGATGTCAGAGCTAGAGCTATAGCTCTATAGCTTCAGTCTGATGCAAAACTGCGTCCGCGAAGCCCCCACCTTTTTGTTTTAGCATGTGTGTGAGAGGGGAGATTCCCCTTCGATTATATTGGCTCTAACGGTCAGAAAGAGATGTCAATCACCAAAATCGACCAATGGGTTCCAGAGAAACGGTAAAACCCCCATTTCCACCCAAATCTACATCTTCTACATCCAACTCACAGGTTTATGATTACTTTGAGAAAAAAGATTATTAATTTAACCCTTTTAGAAGGGAAGATATGGTCATTTGTTCTGGGAATGTCATTTTCGAGCCTGAGACCTGAAAAACAGGCTCAGGGCTAAACAGGTTAATGGAAGGTATTTTTGAGTTTGATAGCAATAAAGCCTTTTTTTGGATTTGAACAATGCCTCTGTCGTGATTTCTGCACTACCACTTTCCTCTTTATCTGCCCAGTCCTGTTACAATTTATTATATTTGTTATGTTGCCCGCTAATGCCTCAAACTCTGCCTACCATGGAGACTGTAATGAGTGAGGCAGAAGAGGAGCAGATCTTCCTCTCTGTGGAGCAGCCTTGTCCTGTCGTTACTCCCAAACCTCAGGTGGCCCAATCAGGCACTGGGCCTTTGAAGTGTAACTGACTGCAGGCCATCACACTCTACTGTGTGTGTGTGTGTGTGTGTGTGTGTGTGTGTGTGTGTGTGTGTGTGTGTGTGTGTGTGTGTGTGTGTGTGTGTGTGTGTGTGTGTGTGTGTGTGTGTGTGTGAGAATATATTGTCTGAACCAGTACATAATTGTGTGTGCATCTGAAAAATGCTTCTAATATTGTGTGTGTGTGACTGTGTGTGACTGTGTGTGTGATCCCCCCTCAAGGGAGCGGCTTTAAAGAAAGGATAACAGTTGTCCATCTGATGTGTTTCCCACGACAAAAGGGATCAAAAGTGTCTTTTCGCCCTGACAGAGCAACAAAGCCCCTCTAATGACGTTTGTGTCCTTGTATCCTTGGACACATCTAGAACAAAAAATGGCACCTATAGTCTTATAAGGCCTCAATTGTGGCCCTGATGATTAGCCTCCACTGTAAGAGACTTGAATTATGGGTAATTCTACGTGTCGAGTTACAAAAACAAGTGACGTTTTTTTGTTGGCCGACCCGGAAGTTAGCATCGCTAGGAGTCCGTTCAGAAAGTTATGTTGCAAACACACTTGTATGATTCTTACAGTACATGTTTTTTTCAACAGGATAATCTCCACATATTAAAATAACTGATTTTTGAAGCGTAAATGCAATTGACACGAGTAAAAAGCTATAGGCTATAAAGCATTGCTTCTCAAAGTGTGTTCCGCGAGCTCCCCACCAGTGGTCCGTGAGCGCCCCCTAGTGGTCCGTGAGTATATTGGTCAAATTTCACATTTGAAATAAATAAATACATTTAAGTTTTCCGCACTGTCGTGGGAATATCTCCGCAATGGAGTGAGGTTAAGTTTCACCTTCGATTGCATGATATAGCCCAGCGCAACACCTTCATCACACATGTTGCCACTCGTTTATACCATTTTCAGGCGATTTGTAATCTGTTCTAGAAAAACGATGTGTTTTTGGATATTTGTGGAGTTAGGTGGTCCGCAAGTGTTTTTTTATTGATAAAGTGGTCCTTGGAATGAAAAAGTTTTGAGAAACACTGCTATAAAGGAACTACATAGGGTGCAGGTGTAGAGAAGGTAACATGGTTGCAGGGCTAATGGGGAACAGGAAACAAGGAAATAAGGATCATGACACCTTTCTTATTTCACTGGCTACATTTTACCAATTCTTACCAGCATGTTAAACCGATTACAGTAAAACACCAAGTTTATTTTCCATTCAAAGGGACATTACAAGTATTACACCAGATATATTTTGGCCTGTAAAGAGACAGCAATATGTCAATAAGATGAACATCTAAAGAAATAAATTATTAAGAAATTAGTGAATATATAAAAGTATTGAATTAAACGGTATGCTTGAATCATTGTACTTTAACAGTTAGAAAGGCTGAACTCAAAACTCTTTTTTAATTAAATACACACAGCAGACTCAAGAGAGAGATTACATTGAAGTGGTGCAATGTCCTGCAGCTACACTGTGTAGAAATACCCTGAGGGTTTGTAGCCTCAGCGGCTTTTACTTCACCATGTAGCAGCCAGGCCAGAGGTCTGCTCAACAGATAAAGAAGGAACAAGTGTGTCCTCTCTTCACACTCCTAATCCTCCAGATACCACTCACATCATGGCTGCTGTGTGTTAGACTTGTAGTGGTTTCATCCTGAGCAAAAACCCTCCAACCAATCGGAAAAAGGCATGAGTTCTCCCCCAGAGGTTTGATCCTATCAGTAAGTAAAGAGGACCATGTAGCGGTAACTATGGCAGACCCTGGAGTGTACTGTGATTGGCCAAATATAGACACACACACACCTACACACTAACACAGCATGCTCTTTACAAGGAGATAGGTAACAGAGAATGCTAGTATTTCCGCACTTGAATGTCTTTATCTTTATCAAAAGCTGCAGCGCTCAAGATTTGCAGAATTCTGCACATGTTGCTACACCTCAGACATCCCAAAATACTGACTAACTACATTTTCACCTACTATTGCCTTAACGTTGTCCAAACTTCACATTGAGCCTTTGTATTTGTTTTTGTAACGCTAAAGTAATTCAGAATTAGAGATTCAAAATGCCAAAAACTATACTCAAAGTACAAAAAGTAAAAGCAGTAACTATGCTAATTTCAGATTGATATATGTTATTTTTAAAGTTCACGGATTAAAGGTGGGGTAGGTAAGTTTGAGAAACCGGCTCGAGATACACTTTTTGTTATATTCCATGGAATGCTCTTAACATCCCGATAGCAAGGAATATCTGAAGTGCTTTGACAACAAATCCATAAAAAAATGTCACATGTGGAAGCCGTAGTGCTGTAAAAAGCACGACCAATCATTTTAGCCGGCCCGGGTAAAATAACTGGATGGCCTACCTGCCTGTCAGCCTTCCATCTGTGCACAAACTTAGCTCGTGCCCTCATTGGTCATGTGCGCGTTCGTGTGTGTTGGAGGAGGGGCTCTGTAAGGAAGTGGCAGATTTTTTCCGGTTGTGTACTTTCAAATTCTAGCGATCTCGAGCTGGTTTCTCCAAAATTACCTACCCCACCTTTAATTGAAATCTCGATTCCGATTGGTCATTTTTAAAATTCTGGAAGTCTGTTATTTTTCGCTAACAGACTGCTGCTAGGGAGAGCCGACCGTTGCTAAGGAAGATCAAGGGACTATGTGAAGTTATATCAATCCGCAGAAATAAGTCAGGCAAATTTAAAGTCAACTGTGGACAAAAAACATTAGTTTTCATCCATCATAAGACCCCATATATATTACAGTAGTTATACTACATAAATATGTACCTTTTATTTAATGTCTTTACTTCATTGTTTTAGAAGATGAGTGCCTGAATATATGGCTTAATTAAGGAAGTAGTGCAACTTCAATAGTCAGATATTTGTATTTGTAAACATAATATATATATAGTTAAAATATATGCCAAGTAAATCTACTTAGCAATAAACGTGTTTCTGATTATGATCTGGATTGTTTAAAAAAACTATCAATTGTGAAAGAAATCAAAGAAATATTGTTATCATTTTGTGATCTTGAAAAGGTTTTGAACTCAAACTCTTTATGTCAACAATAAGGAACAATGGTATAGTAATCACTGTATATCACTAGGCTGAGATTAATGAGTCCTCCAGATATCTATAATCTTTATTGACCCCAAATCAGTTATTCTACCTCTGTGCATCTACTAATGCCTAAACAATAAGGCAAGATAATTATTTAGATGAAGGTTGATTAAGGCTTTTGGAAGGTCACAGGGCATTCTCGCTATAAAGAAGCATCACCATGTCCCGGTGACTGAGTCTGAGTCTGATTTATTAATATTGATGGGGACTGGGAGGGGATTTTCTCCAATTCTGGCAGTTTGTTCCCCCCCCGTGTCCTTTCAAATATTTATTTCCATCCTTCATCAGTTCTTCAAAATCCTCCATTCATTTCTTCAACGTCTAGTCCTGCTGATACTTGTGTTACCTCTGTCCTTTTTTGGTACCTCTGTCCTGTTTCGGGACAGTATTCTACTTTTTTGCTGACTAATCCTTCCTTGCGGTGATTAAACATGTGAACAGATTAGAAATATTAATCCTTTGTTGTTTGAGGTGATGGACAGCATGGTGGCAGATTTTCTTTGTTCATTTTCTTGTTGTTTTGTTTTATCTATTCTCTCTGGCACTCAATGTGTGTGTTTGCCAATTGTGTGTTTATGTGTGGTGAAAGCCTATCTCTCCTGAGATGGCTGGGGATGGAAGTTTGTCTTATCCTCTTGCTCTTTTTTTCATCTTCTTCCCTTCTACTTTTTGGAGAAGACGACCAAATACTGTACCCCCCGCTAATCAGCAGTACTGAGATTAACTCTGCGGAAAAACCAAACAAACAAAGAAAGAAAGTGAGAGATTCTTCTCCTCCGCCTGGACTTGGCAAGCTCTGCTCTCTTCCCTGGTTCCTTGTCCGAACGAAGACGAGAGGGAGTGTAGAACAAAGGAGTAAGCGTCCCTTTGTTGGGATTAGGTGAAAAGAGAAAGGCTCTTGTCTTAGAGGCACTGCGCGCATGTTTCCACATCTAATTTAATAACGCGCCTTTGTGCCAATGAGATTTATAAACTGGTATTTTTGTTTTTGTTAATTTGTGCCTGGCTGTGTGTGAGTTTGTTCTTAACGAGCAAACATTATACTCATTTTCAGCACATATTTGTATCTAGTGACTCTACAGTGACATGTCTCCATGCTTTAATGTTCATAAGGTGCTTCAACACCCCTTTTGACCCTGTGTCCGAAACCAGAGCCTGGTCTGCTCTGATTGGTCAACCGCTTAGAGATGTCCCGCACCCTAGCCTATCACGTTCAATGTGTTAAAGCGCTAGCCAATAAAAGCGTAACTGTTAAGAAGTGATGTCACTATGTTCGGGAAGTAAATAAAGGAGTCCAATGGAGGCGTTTCAGCCTGGAGAAATGTAAGCTTTGCAGACCATTTACGTGCACACAAACGATATAACACACTACATGACATTTACAATATCATTTCAAAGATACAATTTAACACATTCAAGGTTCTTTATTTGTCATACGAACATAGCTGCGGTGTAGTTATGTCGATGAGAATCTTAGGTCACAGGCTTCTCCAACAGTGCAACACAATAATACAGATAAACAGAAAAACATAGTGCAAGTAAATATTAAAAAGTAAATACAAAAAGTGAAATAGTTTGAAATAAGAGTGTATTTATGTAAGTGAAATTTTTATAATGTTTTTACTAATTGAGTATTTTCTGATCGCATTATTTCTACTTTTACTTGCCATCAGATTTTAAGTGCAAACCCCAAACACTAATATGTTGTTATTTTATACCATGACATGAGGCAAATTGATTCATCTACATTTCTATATCTATATATCCACATTTATACACTCTGACCTGTGAACATGCATGGGAAAAAAGTGTTAAAGACACGTTTGCTCCTGGATCTGTGTGTCGCTAAACAGTATGCATGTGTGTGTGTGTTTGGGATAACAGATGCTGTTAAAAATAATAAGCGCATTCTGCGGCAGTGGGCCACATCCTTACAGGGTTTGAAAAGCATTTGTTGATTTGCGTTCATTTACAGTCCAGGCACAAAAATACACATGACATTTACAGTTCAGGTATAAAAATAAGCATGACACAATTAATAATGTGTGTGTTTATATACGCAGTATATGCCTCCTCTCCATAATGGATTCATCTCCAGGGGAAATCATCATGATGGCATTTGCCTGCCACAGCAATAGCTAGTGTCACATTTAATTTCTTCCTCTGCACAAACTCTTCATCATAGAGCCTCCTTGTCTTCCATGAAGCCGCCTCTTACCTGATACAACATGATGGCATGCTATTAAAATAATACCATCTCATCCCCCTCCGGGTCGGCGGTCCTTTGGGAAATGGGAGGGGCGGACGCTATTCATCACACGCCTCAAGCACCTTATTCTGAACATATTTAGTTTCAGGGAGGGATTTGCGCATGAAGGAAAAAGATTTGATGGGCATAATCAATTTAGCCACTAATCAGAATGGTTGTCCAGGTGACAGGATTGGACTATTGACCTTGTGTCAAGACGGAAATCACTTAGAATTAAGATATTCAAGATCTCAGGGTCTTCAAGAAGCTATCACAGTGATAAGAGCCCTTTTGTCTGTGTCTGGGTGCCACACTTCTGAATGAATGTTGTCGTTTTGCAGGCAGGAAATCTTTAAAAGCTCTAAAAAGAAAAAGTTTAGGTAATGCTCATTGCTATTGGCTGCTTCTAACTGACCGATTGCCCTCACTCTGAGTGTTATTGGCTAATGCTCACTTCTGTATTCCCTTCACTGGAACCAAGAGGTTGTTTCTTTCATCCAATTTTATTTATCTAGGTTCTGCCATGTGTATACAGTTTGTGTGTTTTGGCCCAGAGCCATGCTCAAATGTAGCAGTTTCTACTCACGCTGGCTGACACGTAAAACATGTATTTTCAAACAGCAGACACTCAGCCAGCAAGGCAAAGTGTGGAATAAAAATGACAGGCGGAAGAATGTGGAAAATATGTATCAGGATTTTGAAAAGAGGAGGACAAAGGAGAGGAGAGGGTTGGTTATAAACAGTGGTGGAAGAAAAATTTAGATATGATAATTTAAGAGGCCCTTTTATAATTGTTTGGGTTTTCCCTTACCTGTAGTGTGTTGTATAGGTTTGTGTGCAAGTAAATGGTCTGCAAAGGCTAAAATCCCTGTGTTCCCTCCGAGATTCTCTCCCACACACTCCCCCTCTGTCGTAAACGCCTCCATTGAACTCCTTTGTTTACTTCTATATCATAGTGACATCACAATGGAACACTCGCACTCCTATTGGCTATAGCGCTGCAACACATTGTACGTGATAGGCTAAGGGGCGGGACATCTCTAAGCGGTTGATCAATCACAACAGAGCCGGCCAGCTAACCGATCAGAGCACACTGGGCTCTGGTTTCAGACAGAGGGTGAAAAGAGGTGCTGCAGCACAGGCAGTATGAGAACAATAAAGACCTTTCTCAACATTAAAGCATGGAGACATGTCACAGTAGAGACACAAATTATACGTGATAATTATACATAATGACCAATTTCAGAATGATATATTTTGAATTACTGGTATAGTTATTGATGCATGGACGTGTCTGCCACAGTGGGTAAAGGTGGAGCTCATTTTAGGAACTTTATGTACAGCTGTCAAATAAATTGAAGTATAAAGTAGCAAAGTACCTCCAAATTGTCCCTAGGAACTTGAGTAAATATAGTTCAATAAAATCCACCCCTGTCATTAAAATATAAGCGCCTAGAGTCAAACTGCCCTCTCTCATACAACCTGTGACATATCAAAGTCAATAATCACCAAACCCTTTTACTTAGTGTAAAACTATTTGTGTTCTGCCCACACACACACACACACACACACACACACGCACACGCACACACACACACACACACACACACACACACACACACACACACACACACACACACACACACACACACACACACACACACGGACTTGGGCACAGGCAAACAAACACACTGTGACACCTCTGAACCCTCTGCCGCAGTAAATGAGTTCTTTCCTTCGGGGTAAAACTCCAGAGTGAAAAAGTGTTTACAAGTGAGTGTGTGCTGTTCGCAAATGTGTATTTTATGTGCGTGCTTCTGCAATTGTGTGTGTGTGTGTTGCTGTGGCTCTCAGACCAGGCGGACACAGGTCTCGACCCTGTCATTGTGTGGGAGTAGGGAATAGCGGGAGGCAATGAAGCTGGAAACACAGAAAATCAGAACAAGACTTGCTAGAAGCCCTCGTGGGCTTTTTACAGCCGGAAAGAGAACAGCCCTGCGGCGCGGCAACATATGACACCCCACCACTAACAAGTATAGCAATCAAAGGGGGTAGACAGAGGAGAAGAAATAAGACAAAAAGAGGTTGTTGTCTTTCATATATTACCAATGTGTCTGGATGACACTAAGAGGCTGTCAGGAAAAGGAAGAGCAAAATGGAAGTGTGGAAACTAGGCGAACAAAACATGTTAATCACATCCTGGCAGTCCTTTAAAGCACACTGGCCTCATTCTGTCCTGTGTGTGCATGTGTCTGAATGCATGGAGGTGCTATGTGAGACTGTGTGTGTGTGTATAGCGATGGCCATGTCACACGAGCAGCTAATGAATTAAACAAAGCCTGTGTAGGAGTGTTACAGTGATGCGTTAAGTGCTTAAAGCATGCATTTGACTGGTCTGTGTTTTGTATCAGAGAGAGCATGATTTGTGAGTGTGTCTGTGTTTGTGTTTGTGTAGCTTTCCCCTGCACAGTACTTATCTTATCTTGACATACAGTAGTCTGGACAAAAACATAATCTGCTTGCCTCGAGTGAATCATCGACATCTGGCTGGCCACTAACTACTTAAAATGTAAAACTAACAACCAAGGCAGAATAAAAGCAGTGTATAATCATAGTGGTTCCTTTGAAAATCGATTAAATGTACTCTTTTACTTTCAGACACCGGTACATTTTCAACGGGGGGGGGGTCCTAGCGACTTATCGGACTGGCCCACTTCGGTACCGCTAGTACAACTCCAACGGTGGGGGGGGGGGTGGGGGCGGGGTCCTAGCGACTTATCCGACTGGCCCACTTCGGTACCGCTAGTACATTTTCAACGGGAGGGGGGGGGGTCCTACCGTCTTATCCGACTTGCCGACATCGGTACCGCTAGAAATGTGTGAGGGGGCGTTAATAATAATAATACAAGTACATATTGATATTATACATGTACTGTGGACAATACCCACAGGAGCAAATTCGGGTGAAGTGTCTTGCCCAAGGACACAACGGCCTTAAGCAGTGGGGCGGGAGCGGGTTTCGAACTGGAGTTCCCCAACACCCCCTTGATCTGATGATCAAACGCACAGACCACTGCGCCACCCTAGCATTGGTGCTAGGGAATTGTCCGACCGGCGCACTTCCGTACCGGCCAGTCCGCCCCTGGTAAGTATCTGATTGAAAACAGAAATGAAGTTCAATAGATCCCTGCAATTTCCTAAGAGCTATTCATTTCGTACCAAAAATAGATCTTTCATTTAACTTATGTAAATAATTAATTGTATCTCTTTGATTAAAAAATAACATGTTAGTTTCTGGTCTTAGCAAAGGTCAAGCTAGATATCTGATTTCCTACAGTAATTACTCACATGCTTCAATGCAAACTTTAAGCAGGTTCTCAATAAATCCATACCCCTTCACATTTAGAAGCTTGATACGTTCTCAAATCAATGGGTCGGTAAAATGGGTCAACGTGGGGAAAAGAAAAGCTGTTTCATGTTTTGTCTCCTATTGGTTGGCCTTTACACCATGAATTAGACCTTTAAACGTTCTGCATCTCGTTTTGTTGCTCTATTATTGAAGACAATATGTATAGATTAGCTGTTAATAAAGGTTAAGTCTTCACTGGCTCGTTTCAACAGCACATTTTACAAGGAGACGCGCAAGTGTTATAGAAAAACAAATATGAGCAAATAAACAAACATGCATTGTATGGAGCGACTGAAGAGCGTACGGGCGGACACACAGAAGCAGTTCTCTTCTCTGACCCTGTGAGCTTGCCGGCTGTGTGATGTGAATGTGTTATGACACTCTCTGCAGGCATGCAAAATTAAACAGGGTCTCCCACAGGAGGAGCCATACATACTTAAGCTGAGATTTTCCCTGCTTCATATACGCCCCAACGTGGGCAGCTTCTGTTTAACACACTTCTGCACATAGTTTTGCAAAACCACACTCAATGTTGCACCGTTGAAAATGTAGAGTTTGCATTATGCATCCTTGCTTTTTCCATACCGAACAGCATGTCTCGGCAGCATGCATGAAAGCGTGTTTCCTTACAACGCCACAGACACACTTTCCGTTTTTAGACTTTTTTTGGTCTCTTTGTTTCGCTATGTGTATTCTCTGAGGACACATTTGTCATCCTTTCCTCAACAGATAGCAATTGATCTGTTTGTTTTTTGCGGTACATGCTATTGTTGGACACAGCCGTATGCATGAATGCACACATATGTACACATTCATACAGACACATATATATACACAAATAAATACGGTAAGTGGAGCAATCAGAGCTAATCATGTCTGAGAGCAGGGTCTCCAGGCTTTTTTTTCTGTTCTCTATAAATAAGGAATATTTAAGAATTTAAAGTCAGTCTTCCATATGTAACATCGTAATTAACTGTGCAAATGGTAACTATGATGATCCTCTGATCCTTTCTCTTTACCCTTCCATTTCTGCACAACAACCTTGTCATGTATTCCTACCGTCCATTCACCCTTAGAAAGATACAAAATACAGCTGAAATATTTCTGATCTGTTTTTGAAATGAACTCACATTCAAACTTTGAAATCTGACAAGACTTTTTTAGGTTTGGTTGAATCAAGAATCTCATTAATATTGAGAAATTCTCTTTAATGAATGTGTTCAAACAAATCGCATTGATTTCAAAAACTTTTTGCAGTAGAAGGCAAGCAAAAACGCCTTCATGATGAAGTTTTGTTCCCCCCAGAACCAGTTGGGATTTCTATTTAGCTAGATGAATGTGATGAAATATTGCTTTTTCATATTTTGAGACATGGACACTGTTAATTTGTACAGCCCAGGTTTCTCTCTGGGTGAAATAGACACTGAAACTCCATATATATCCTAAAGTAGGCATTTGATTGGCTGTGGCTCAGTGGATAGATTGCTGGACTTCAAATCAGAAGGTAGGAAGTTAGAGTCTCACTGCAGTCAGCATGTCGTTGTGTCCCTGGGCAAGACACTTCACCCCAAATTGCTCCTGCGGGGATTGCCCACAGTAGAATGTATGTAAGTCGCTTTGGATGAAAGCGTCTAACAAGTGACATATAATGTAATGTAATAATGTAATGTGCAGGGACGTGCACAGGTACGGGCTAATGTTGCCCGGGCAACGGCCCGTTTGGCCTTTTTGGCTGACCTGCCCCTCTGGAGAGAGCGAGAGTTTGTTTTTCTTTTTTCTGTTGTGGCCGAATCAACATGATGAGCCCACAATTAGTATTGTAGCGTCTCGCTGCGGGAAACACACTTTGTCAGCGCTGTCATCTGCCGGTGCGTTAAGACCACCTCAGTGTCGGATTTGGGAAACTTGATTTTGAGTTGTCTCATGGCAGTTAGGGTATAAGGGACAAACCAGGGGACTTTACTTCCTCTTGATACCGTCGGTTATTTACACAAAAAAAACCTAAATATAGCCTACTTGTTGTTATTGAGCTTCTGTCTTTCTGTGTCTTTTCATCTGTAAACTCCCTCAACGCGCCGCTCACTCTCTTTTCTTGATTTCCCTCTCACGGGTGAACAGTTCAATGTCCCGCTTCATTGTAGGATTTCTGCCATGTCTCTATCACTTTAGTTTGATCATCTCTGTTAATAAGTTATGGAATACTAAATAAATAAGTAATTAGATACCTTATCGTTACTGCGCTCATAAAGAATGATAAGAATAAGAATAATGCGTATTGAACTGGTTTCATTAATTAGTGAGTTTATTTAAGGTAATTAGTTAGAGGCCCTATTTTATCAGTATGTCTGCACAGCAGTTACAATGGTCAAACTACATTAGAACAGAATTGTCCCCATTTTGTCTTTAATAGTTACTAACATTAGATATTTTAATGAGATATGGACTGCAAGACATTTTTAAAATCAAGTCACCGAATGCAAGTAGTCGCCTTAGGTTATTTTGTTATGAGATGTGAATTACTGTTCAATTTAGTTGATAATAATCGTTTGGTTTCTTTTACATTAGAAACAAGTTACAATTTTCAAAAGGTCTTGTGTTTTTTTTCGGGGTAGGCCCTTTTTCGTTTAGAGCAATAGCCCCTCCAAATGTCTGTGCACGTCCCTGGTAATGTGAGAGATTGGTGTATGCTGTGGTTCCAAGAGCTTCACAAGCAAAACAACCCTTTTTAATCTTTTTTTCAGATGCCTGGGACCATTGATTAATCTCTGCATATTTTGAAGCAAGTGGTGCATTTTAATTGCAAACAAGGAAAAACAAGTGATAAACAATGTTAAATAATTATTTAAACTGTATCTGAAGATCATTTTAGGAGACGGTTTCAACTCTTTCTCTCTAGTTCTCTTCTCTTGATAATAACAAATCATTTATGACACTGTGAAGCACTTAGTGTTTTCCCTTACACACCTGCTGTCGGTAAATGCATGCTGTGCTCTTTTGTCCTTAACAATTCAATTCTCAGATCCTCAAGGTGTCTCGTTTTCATGGATATATCTCCTACCTCATGCATAGGGAATGGTTCATAATGTTTAGTGTCTAAATAATGGAAACCCCGATGGGGGACACACACAGCAAAATGTGTGTGTTTGTCTGTGTGCGTGCTTGTTAGTTTTTTCTTTCAGCTGGTGTGTGCGTGTGTGTATGTGTGTGTGTGTGTGTGTGTGTGTGTGTGTGTGTGTGCGTGCGTGTGCGTGCGCGTGCGTGTGTGTGTGTGTGTGTGTGTGTGTGTGTGTGTGTGTGTGTGTGTGTGTGTGTGTGTGTGTGTGTGTGTGTGGGGAGAATGATATAATTAATGCAGAGAAAAGGAGCGAGTACAAGTGAGAAAATGCTTTTTTTCATGTGTAAAATATTCCTGCTGCACCCACATGGGAGTCATTGGCAGGATGAACTTGTTCTCACCTGCGCTGTGTTACACTCCTCTTGAATGCACGCCAGCCTAAAGCAACATCCTGACCCACTTCAAGTGGAAGAAAGCCGGTCCACCTGCAGTTAAAGCATCAAAATGTCAAACAGGATGTGCACAGTCAAGGTTCAGTGAATACTCCAAAGGGGTCAAAGTGAGGAATGACAAGATGAAATAATTGAAAGGCTATTAAAAGAGATTGTGAGCAAACGGTAGAATGAAAAAGTGGTTGTTACTGTAAGTGAGTAAACAAAGTTATTTTATAAGAATGTGTTGTCAAGTGTTGGGTTGTACTAGCGAGCAGGCTCATGGTATCATCAATTTCAAGGTAGGACATTTTTACATTTTTCAGTTTCTTTTTATTATCTGGAAACACTTTACATATTTTCTGTGATTGAGTGAATGAGAAGTGTAAAAGAAAATATGTGTTTCTCTCAGCTGCAGCTGCAAAAACTGTTTCATGATATTTACACTATTTTTCCGGCATTTCCGAAAAATGCAAAAATTTATTTGCAAGATAAGATTTTAAAAAAATGTTGTTTGATGTTCAGTTCACCTGAACAGAGATACAATAGGACAGTTCATACAGTATAAGCACAAGGATTGCGGTATTAAGCCAACACCTGTTTTAAAAAAAAGTCCCCTTCTTCTTTTCAAAAAAAGGCAAATCATCAATAATTAGAATGAAAATACTATTCTGAACCCTTGTTGATGACTTGAACATATTAAAGACAACATATTATGTTCATTCTCAGGTTCATGTTTCTATGTAAGGCCTCTACTGTGACATGCTTTAATGTTCAAAAAACTCTTTATTGTTCTCATATGAAACCAGAGCCCAGTCTGCTCTGATTGGTTATCTGGCTGGCTCTGTTGTGATTGGTCAACTGCTTAGAGAACTCCCGCCCTGACGTAGAATATGTTTGGGCGCTAGCCAATGAAACCACTATGTAACATAGTGATGTCATTATCTTCCGGAAGTAAATAACAGAGTCCAATGGAGGCGTTTCAGGCAGGGGGGGGGGGGGGAGTATTAAGTATTTAAATTCCTACATACAACTTCCCTTAGTTCTCCAGAGAACAACTCCAGGAGCAAGTCCGTTTGCAATTTCATAACTCAAGTCATTTAATCTTCATGTACAAACACATTAACTTATCTACTGCACCCTCACAGATCTTTTGAAGACGCAAACTCAAACACTTTTCCCAGGAGGGAGAATCACTCACTCAGCAGGTCATATTTGTACTTCATTTTGTAAGTGATACAGAAAAAAAAAAATAGTTATCTATAATGCCAAAATAATACACTGAGAGAAATCACTACAGGCCCCCTTTAAACGTGTGGAGCTTCAGAGTGAAATTGCTATGGTGGAAACTAACATTTACTAAAGTACTGTCAACACTAACGGGTTCGCCTTGGAGAGATACTGCACAGTAGGTATCATCACACAAAGTGTTTTGTCAGAAACAGAGGGTTTTCTCGACTTGGTTTGCTGGCCTCAGTGTGACAGAGGTTTATGAGAGTCCCTCTCTGCGGTGGGTTGTGGTTTGTTAGCAGCTGCAGCAGGTGGTCCGCTCTGTGTCTCAACAGATCACAGGTGCTGGAACTCTGCTCTGCTCTCATTATCAACCCAAATTCAATGATGTAATAAGAGGCCTCAGCTCCTATGAAGTTGAATGGAATTGATCTTGATAAGGAGCAGAGACCCGTGAAATCTGCAGGGTCTGTGACCCACAGACCAAATAATAAGAAATATGGAGAAGATAGATGAGGCTGCCACGTTGAATAGAGGCCTGCTGTGTGTGTAGGATTTTCTGTGTGTGTAAAAATTGCTCTTCAGCCCATGCCTTGCTATCATATGTAGTATTACAAATGCACTTAAGGGTAATACTTGCATATGTGTGGATGTGTGTGTGACACTGTTTAACAGAGCAGGATTTAGTAAACAGACAAGGTACACCCATAGGGATTGATGTCATTCAGCCGAACACACACACTCACTTACACACACATGCATACACATTCCTCTGTGTGTGCTCCTCTGTTAACTGAGTCTCTCAGGCCAGCCAAAGCTGCACACTTGTCCAAAGCACTGTACTTTCATGTCAATTTGCCATCTCACAAGGGGCGTGCACCGCGCCATTCCCAATCTACCCTCTATCCTCAGCCCTGGATGAGAAGTTTGTGAGGCAAAACACTTCTGCATACAGACAACCCTGCTGTTATCTAAATGTCATGACTCGTGCTTTTAAAAACGAAATCCTAAGCACTTTAATTATTCCATCATCTATCTAGCAGTTATCAATTAATTAAATGAGCAACATCTGGCGTTCAATTTGTACATTAGGCATCTCATATGAATGAGCTGTCGTGAGGGATGGCTCGTGCAAAACAACACCTCTAGTGTGAGTGTGCTGCAGCTTCTATAGACTGCAAACGGTAACCTAAATTATAGAGAGTTGAGCCCTTCAACATGCCAACAGTCAAGAAGAGGGTGATACAAAAATAACCTTTTTTATTACACGGCTTAGTTGAATACTCACTTCTGAGGGGCCAATTTGGACTTTCAAGAGAATGTTAATTTTGGCAATCAGGCAGCTGCTAAGGAGCAAAGGAGGACCAAGGTACAGTCGTATTATTTAGCAGAAAGAAGTCCGGTCAATTTAACATCAGCGGTGGGCAGTGGCGGCACCAGGGTATGGCTGGGGTAGGCTACAGCCATACCAAGAAATGGCTTAGCCCCTCCATAGCCCCACCATGACAAATTATGTTAAAGTAAGCATGTTGAGAACACGGGTTGCGAAAATATACGGGTCGTGTCCACAACACACAAACTGATCCTGCTGTAAAGTGCACGTTACTGATGCAATATGGTTGAGACCATTCGGGCTTATGCTAGAAGAGGGGTGCAAGGAATAGTCTAAGTAGTGGGGGAGTTTTATACACTAAAGGTGTGGAAATTATCTCGCGTTATAATATCAGTGCGGCCGCGGTGAGATCAGAATGCCTCCGAATGCAATTTAAATAGACCTACAGCCAATCAGAGCAACGCAACGTTGGGTCTGCGTCATGCCTTACTGACTGAGATCAATCGGAACCGCCATTCAATATCCCCATTGGATCTTCAACGTGTACTCTCATACATGATGTTCACAGTGATCCCTTTGTATTCACTACAAGACAAATGTGCCGTTTTATTTCATACAGTTCAATTTTGATTGAGACAGGGAAATAATCTAAACCTCACGCGTGGCGTTTCACTGTCAAGGGGGGCGATATAGCGTATATGTAATTACATTGCAAATACTGACTTGAGCCCCACCACTGTATGGGTTAGCCCTACCATGGATTACCCAACAAAAATACTCTGGCGGTGGGCAACAAACATTCGTTTTCGTCTATCAAAAAACATAATGGAATACTTGGAGTGGTGATCGCTCAGCTTTCCCCAGTAGATAAATCAAAGACAGCACAAGAAAAAGGAAAGTGGTTAAATGACAAAGAGATGAGAGTCAGAGAAATCAACAGAAGAAGACAGACAGGAAGTAAACACTAACAGGAACACAGTATGAGCTCTGGAAGTGTTTAATGACTGGTTAATGGAAAATAAACTGTGAACAGACTTGGACAGCTACAGAAAAACTCAATCAGTGCTGCCATCATTTTAAGTTATGTTGCTGTCCCCGCAGCTTAAGTAAGCAGAATAATTAACTATTTTGTATTAGCGGAAGCAGTATGATCATTTTCAAATCAAGAAAACCCATTCAAATGAATATGATGAGTCAAGTCGTTGTGTTATTTTGTATGTAGCCATGTAATAAGTGGGATAATGCGCTTCCTGATCAAATCGCTGCACATTATCTCCTACTTGATGATGGAATTAAAGGGGATAGTGGGTCATCGATTAATTGTTCTGTTTTGGAAGAGGCATCTCTCGATCCCTGTAATCAAATAAGGACTCTGGAGACATTGATCAACCAGCCAGAGTGTACTTAAGAGTTGTCTTATTAAGCCTGTGGTTTTGTTTAAACATACTGTATTGTGTTAGTATCCTTCAACAAAGGAGCACATCATCATAAGTCAAGCAGAGCACAGAAACTGCATTGATGGTGCTTGCTCTGTGTTTCTTTGGGGCGGGGGGGGGGGGGGGGGGTTGTGTATATGCCCATACGAGTGTGTGCTTGTGTATTTGTGTGGCAACCACTGGGAGTTAATAACCACTGACTGAAGGAAGCTGTCATTTGTTCAGATTTTATTTGAATTGTCTATGTTCCCTTGGCAACTGGTGGAGGGGATTAGTCAGTACTCTGTCTGGTCTTGGAGGTCAAGGATAGCTCTCCGTCATTCTTTCTTCTGTATTACACACACACACACACACACACACACACACACACACACACACACACACACACACACACACACACACACACACACACACACACACACACACACATACACACACACACACACACACACACACACACACACACACACACACACTCACATACATAAAGCATTTTTTATGTCACTTGCCCCTCTGCTCTTGGTTGAAAATGCAAAGCAGCAGGAGATTAAAAGCCACAGTCCTGCCTGTCGGTCTCAGACTGCTTTCGCCACAGTTTGAACACACATTTTGTGCAGTCGCTCTGAAGTCAATAAGGTTGCTGGGGAGATAAGGCAATAGGCAGACATAGGAAGAAAAGTTGTAAAGAGAATGAGGCAGAGAAAAGCAGGCTAAGATAGAAAAAGTGAAAGTGGAGAGGTTACTGCAACAACTTGAACAAACTGGAACCCACTTCATGATCTCTTTAATATCTCTGTCCATCCATCTCTTACCTGAGGGACTGTAAAAGCAACATTGGCCTGTTCCAATTTTGAAGGAAAAGGGACTTGTTTATAATACACATGCTTTTATAGTTCTGTTATTAGTATGAAATGTAGACCCACTGCTTAAACACACACGGATCAGGTTAACAATTGGGTGGATTGGATGTGCGGCCAATCTTCAAAAAAGTTGTACCTAGAAATTTTTTTAAGAGGACGTGTTCTGTTCAATATCAGGTTAATATTAGTATGTAGTATCTCTACTGGGACATGTCTCCATGCTTTAATGTTCAAAAAGCTCTTTATTCTTCTCATACTGCCTGTGCTACAGCACCTCTTTTCCCCCTCTGTCTGAAACCAGAGCCCAGCCTGCTCTGATTGGTTAGCTGGCTGGCTCTGTTGTGATTGGTCAACCGCTTAGAGATGTCCTGCCCCTTAGGCCTAGCTAGCCAATGGATGCGCAAGTGTCACAAAGTGATGTCACTATGTTCTGGGAAAAAACAAAGGTGTCCAATTGAGACGGTTCAGGCAGTGATATTTGGGATTCAAGCCTTTGCAGTCCATTTACTGTACCTGCTCAAAAACCGATATAACACACTACAGTCAAGGGAAAAATCCAAATAGCATAATAGGGCCTCTTTAATGCATGTGGGCGACTCAACATTTCCTGAAGCATAGTTCAAGAATGCATCAATTTTAATGTTTTCATCAATAACCAGAGTTAGATTAAATAAACTCTACATGATTCTGAGCCCTTAGGACCTCTTGAGCATATTTCTGAATTTTTTTTACACGATACTGCTTCTGTGCTTCTACACATCGTCTCTTAATCCAAACTCTGCATATTAAATGATTCCTCATCGCCCCTTTCCTTTTCCAACTGCAAGAATCTTACATTGGGACGTGTCCGATTAAGGCATGGTGTGGATGAAAAACCTTCTTACTTAAGTCCATACTGTAGGTCATTGAAAATGTGCGGTTAATAAATGAGTAACTGATAAATATCTTAATGGGGTTATTTTCAGTTCAAAGACGCGGACACACTCCAGCTGCTCCAACATGCTCTAAGCCGCAAGTTGCCCAATGATTTAATTTCTTTCTACAGTATTTTCAAAATATTTCGTTCTGCAGTTCATTCAATTTGTGCGGACAGGGATCGTGCATAAAACAACAATCAACAAAAGTGTTCAATACTTTGGCTCTACTTGCTTATGTTTTAAGAAACCCAACAGAAAGATTAAAATAGAGAAGCAGACACCTAAATGACTTCAGTATATTTGCCTTATATTTGTTGTTCTAGTTCCCTTAACAATATCATTTTCACCATTAGGGTGCTGACCAATTTGGCAGAAACACTACTTAGTTCGGGTTAAGCCGGGACGATCATGGCCGGGTTTACACTTTTCAATTAAACACTTTCAGACATGGAAGAAAAGTCAGAACTGCAAGAAAACAAACACCAAGTGATTATTTTTCTGTATTCTTCAAGAAAAATGTACACAGCTGTATATTTGTTCCATTGCTGCACTTGTAAAATGTCATGTGAATTGTGGTTGATGGTTTTTTTGGCCTATTACGGCCCGTCCACACAGCAGCTTTAAAAAAATCTTGGGGATTTTTTGTGAGCAACGCGACCAACAACCAATCACATGAATCTCCCGCCCCGACATACAAAGCATTAGCAATGTTAAAACGAAGTAAACTGGATATAAAATCCCCAAACAGGCGAAAACCTACCAGTTTCGCCCACTGTCTCTGCCACCTCCCTCCATGCCTGGTTCCTCCGGTTTGTATCCCGGTAAGTTATTAGGGCGACTGTGGCTGTGAGGGAGTGCGGTCGTCTTTCAACCAGAAGGTTGTGGGTTCGATCCCAGCCTATGCAGTCAACATGTCGATGTATCCTTGGGCAAGATACTTAACCCTGAGTTGCTCCCGATGGCATGGCCAACGGTGTGTGAATGTGTATGAATGTTAGGTCCTATAGAGTAAGGTACACTGCTCTGTATGAATGGGTGTGAATGGGTGAATGACATGTAGTATGTAAAGTGCTTTGAGGGATCTTAAAGACTGGATAAAGCGCTATATAAGTACAGTCCATTCACAAGTTGAACATTGCTCAACTTTTGAATCCTGGAAATCTTCGCTTTGCTTCCCACAATGCAGTTCGGCGAAAAGCGAGGCAAAGTGACGTCACCCCATTCAAAGTCAAGGGGCAGAGAAGCGTTGGAAGCGTTGGAAGATTTTTTTAGCGCTGCTGTGTAGACGGGCCGTTATAGTGTTGACAGACTTCAATTGTGTATATTTAGACACTTTTTAGATAAGTATCTTTCACTGTCAATATGTATATTTGTACTGTTTTCTTTATTTTCATCTATTTATATGTTTTGTTTGTTTATCTTTATCCTTTCTATTTTATTCCACTTTTAATTCATGTGCAAAGCCTTATTTACTTACTGCTTTGACAACAAATAAACCCAAATTTGGATTATTAAAGTAAATCTAATTTTTTTTAAAACACACACAAATGACAGAGTACATTTAAGCCCATTATAGCGAAGTACAGTCATATATGAGAAGGTGATATTTTTAATAAAACCAACCTTCCCTTGTCACACTTCTATTGCAGTTTGATACTGGACCAACCTGAAATGGCAGTTAAATGGCTAATCTGTCTGCACCGTGGCAACAATAAACTCCATGGCTTGTTAACTATGTGGGTGGTTTGGTGAAAAATGCCCTCACATTTCTCCCAAGTAAGTGACAGATTCAATTGTTCATGTGAAACACCATGTCAGTGTAAGGTGTCCATTAATAAACCAGAAGCAGACAAATCACCGCCCACTCCGATGTAGCCGTCCCACTATAGGCAGGACACTGATCACTATCACCACGCTCACACTGCGGGACTACACCCACTCCATCAAGGAGCCCATTCCTCACTTTGACCTACATAACGTCAAGCAGTCTCCAACTATAAACTGAGCCATGGAGATAATGGATGCTCAAGGTCTTCCATAGCTGCTACGAAAGCATAGGCAAGGACAAACATACATACGTCATAAAGTGAGCATGATGTTACAGGTGGATCAAATGTTATTTAGCAGTTTTTATACACAAAATGTAACGCAAAGGTCTTCACAAACCAAAAATCAAAACATCAAGTGCTTGAGAACACCAATAATAATATTTTAAAATCTATCAAAAATGATCCAGTTTGAATGTGACGCTCACACAATTACATTAAATAAACAACCGCAGTATGTTACAAAGAGCCATATGCGCAATATGGATACATATCCACTCTGATCATTTATGTTTCAGATACACAAACCCCACACTGTTTGATTTACACTACACGTGCCTCTAAAGATCATTCTCAGCTTCTTTCAAACCTTCGTTTGTGTCAGTAAACAAAACAGTCTCACGGCATTTGGTGTTATAGTCATGAAATGAATCTATTGATTCGTGTTCACCAACACGATTTCCCCATTTTGTTCGTGTCATTTGCAAGCATTGTAAATAATAACAATTAGAAGGAAAAACAGATACAAAAAAATACAGATTTCAGTATTCTGACAATTTAGAAGCAATTTATTTCTATAGGTAGTATTTTTCGTGCCTGCACCAAATAATAACAAATTAGAAGTAAAAAAAGATTACAAAAAATACAGATCTCAGTATTCTGAGGCTCTGAGCCATTTATTTTCCTCGCGGACGGCAAAAAAACTCAGACATTATACAATTTAAAATAAAAGGGATAGGGTTAGACTAAGGGTGAGATATTGAGTAAGAAAATGTTTTTATGAACCACACAGCTTCCGGTCTTCCAAGACCCGACCGTCAAAAATACGTGGTGCAGGCACGAAACATACTACCAATAGAAATACATTGCTTTTAAAATCGTTCTGTGTGACACGAAAAAAAATGCGAAAATCGTGTTGGTGAACACGAATCAATAGATTAAATTAATTTTGTTACTATAACACGAAATGCCGTGAGACTGGGTTTCAGTAAATAATGTGTTTCTTTCTGTTACATCAATACAATAACAAACGTATCTGTAATGAGACAAAATATATATATCCATACATCTATAGATTATCTAAAGAATACCTAGTATAACATACATACATAAGTTACAATACTCTTTAATAGACCTTCTTTTCAAATCAAACTTGTAATCTATTGAGTTAGTGTGAGTACGATATGCACATTTATGCAAATGCGCTACAGTCCTCCTCACAGGCTCATTATTCAAATCAAACCCCAGTTTCCTTCAGTTTTTGACTTCGTAAGGGGATTTATGTTCACTGCAGTAACAAAAGGCCAGAAAGTTGGAGCGCTCCTTCCTTTGTCTTTAGCTCATCCAGAACTCATGGTGATAAAAGCCCCACGCTCTACCAAGACAGCCTGTCGTTTTTTACGATGAAACCAGACGAGATTTAGGGAGGAATCTGAGGAGAGGCGTGTGAAAGGATGGATTTCTTCCCTCCTCTGACACCCCAGCGGAGGAACTACAGCGTCCGATTTTCATTTCAGAGTAAAAACTCAGGGGAAATCTGAGTTATGGACATGACAACAGACGCTGTTTTACTGCCCATGATGCACTCTGCTTGTCCGGCTCGCTCCGTCTCTCTTATGGTTCTCTCCCTGCCGTTCTGCCTGGTTTGTTGTCTGCTTTCAGATCGTTGCATCTGTCTGAGAATATATCCGTCTTGTTGCTAGTCAGTTTGTTTTTCCACTTGAACCATGTGTCATTTTGTATACCCAGGCTCGGGGAGTAACGTATCACATTGGAACATATTAAAAGTGAAAGAAAAAGACACAATCAGATGTCACTTCAAAAAATGGGGCATCACTAGCAGGATTACAATGTCAGCAACTAAATAGAGTATATAGTGTTTGTTATAAAAGTATCAGATGTTATCTCTTCTCTGTGAGCTGTATACTGTTCTGTAGGATCTGTGTATCTAAACGCCTACTGCCTGAATCTGCCTCATGGTTTTCACTTTCTTTCATTTATGTGTTGATTCAGTGAACCTATATGTTCATAAAATAGTGTGTGTGAGCTTAACTGTGTGGATTCAAATAAAACGGAACATTTTCTGTCAGCTCAGATCTTATTTCTGCTTTTGTACACTGTAGTATGTGCTCCTGTGTTTCATTGTTGGTGTATAGGCTTCTGCTTGAATATGCTTTATGACATTTTTTGATGATAAATATCTTGGTTTGCTCTTTCTTGGATCACATTGTTCTGTTGTCTGTTCTTTTTGACATCTTATTGATATTTCTACATTCTTCTTAGTATTTATTTGCATTGCATTTGATACTGAGGTAATCAAAAAGTAAAGGAAAGTAATCAGGATACCTTAATTTGACATGTTGATACTCAGATTATGGTAAAAAAAAAATCACACATTTCTAGTAATTGAACCAGACGTTTTTTAAGTAACACTCTAAACTTGTTATGCCGGCAGCTGAAGAAGTGGTTTCATTGACTTCCCACCCTCATAATGGATGCTCTGTTCAGTTCCCTATCCAATGTGGCTCATTCACATGATCTATCCATCTGCACCACCCTCCCTTTGTTTGCCTCCTATGGTGATAGTATTGAATATTCCTCTTGGTGCTTTAGAATTGGCTTTACATTCGTGGTGTCATTAACTGCCTTTGCTGGCGGATCATTTGGTTCTTCATTATGGGAGATAGTTTTATGAGCTGTCCCCTGACTTCTGCCATTGTCATGTAGATGATACATGCAGATAATTATCCAGCAGTATTCATCTCTCAAATGATCAATACCAATATAACATTAAGCTGATGGACTGCATGTGTATGCTGTGTTATTGTAACCCTATAGGGGTGAACATGATATCATGATACTATTTACTGAACCTCTGTAGTGCTTCATGAGGTCGAGGAGAGGAGAAAAGGGGATTGTGAGATATCATTTCTGTGGTTTCAGAAGGAAAGCAAGGTCTATCTTGGGGCCATGGGGACGGACATAAAACCACATACCCATGTTATTCATGACTGAGGAAAACAAGGAGATGTGGAAAGTACCATGGTGATTATGGGAAATGGAAATGCAATGTATTTCTAGAGCTCTTGAGACATTATGTAGTTTGTTTTGGTTCCTACGGTATAAAGAGTCGAGGAAATGCTTGCACAAGGGACTGTACAGTACATATGTGAAATCTGACAATTCCGTTTTAAGGTTTGGTTTTGTATGTTTTTTAAGACGCCAATATATAAATATCATGAGCTGTATGGAGTCATGTAGTTCTAAAGAACGTTGTTAATTTATTTAAAGGATTATATGCAGATTTAGTAGTAACTGTACAGTATAAACAGTAGATACACTACAATTGTGATTTACATATAATGTCATTTTCTTGGTTTATATTTGTATGTTGTGGCTCCACTGTGACATGTCTCCATGCTTTAATGTTCAAAAAGGTCTGAAGGTTTTCTCATAGTCTTTTCACCCTCTGTCTGAAACCAGAACCCAGTCTGCTTTGATTGGTTTGCTGGCCGGCTCTGTTGTGATTGGTCAACAGCTTAGAGACCTACCACGTACAATGGGTTGGAGCGATAGCCAATAGAAGTGCGCGAGTGTGTTACAGTGACAGCGGCCCATTAGCATCCTTTTTGTAAGAAGCCACTGCATGAAAGAAACTTTTTAGTCTGTTCTGTGATTGGAAATTGAATGAGAATGAGGGGAAAAGAAACACTGAAGATATTTCCATCATCCCAACAGCCTCAGGCACAATCACTTCCATGATTGTGTTTCAGAGAGAAGTAAAGCAAGATGTGGGGTGGGAAGACACCGGACAAAGAATAGTGAAAAGAGAGAAAAGGAAGAAGGTGGTGGAAGGTTCAACGAGGGAGGACATGGGGTCAAAGAGGGAGTTAATAACAAATTGAAAGAGGTAGGGATAATAATAACACGGTCACCAAAGGGCAAATATGTGACAGTCCATTTTTATCCTTATTGATTTTGTAGTGTTTTTTCATTGCAGTCACAGAACAAAACAGAATACATACTGACACTAACATGGATCAATTGGATACATATTGCACACATGGCTCTTCTAACATACTACAGATTCTCCAAGGCCATGAACTGGTTTAGGGGGATGATGGAATATCATACAAGAGCCATAAATACAATAGATGTATCCATATCCGTCTTGCATATATGGACGATATTGACCACACTGATTATTACTACTTATTGTTTCAGACATCACACCATTGGATTCTAAAGATCTCTCGAGGATCCTTTACAGCTTATGTCATACCTTTTTGAACCTACTATGTCCTAGAACACGTGTCAAACTCAAGGCCCGGGGGCCAAATCAGGCCCTTGGTGGATTTAATTTCGGCCCGCAGGATAATTTCTAATTACTTTTAGAACTGGCCCATCGGTATATTGCACGCACACCTTCACTCAATCCTGAGGGTCTCCTCCGCTCAGAGCCTGAGCCCAAACATTGATGAACTTGCACCCGAGATGAGATGCCAAGTATCTGGACTAGCATCACAGAGCAGCAACCTGACTTTCAATGGATGTTTCTTTCTTCACTTTTGTTGATCAAATCTTCCAAGGGCCATGTACGGGCTTAGGGAGATGATGGGATGGTTGGTTGGTTTGTGAAGATAAATAACTCGTACTGTATTATCCAACGGGTGTTTCTGTGTCTAAAACAAAAAGTAGTAATGGCCAGTTTTTATAATGTACAGTTTTACATTTGCTGAAATGTTAACACTAATCTTCGTATGTGTTCGACTGCTTCCTATGGCTCCTTTTATTCCTGCCTTTTCTTAGTTTTCATTAGTTGTAAGTCAGTAAGGTTAAAGATACCCTCTGCTGATTTCCAGGTTCATTATGTGTATGTAGTGCCTCTACTGACATGTGCTGCAGCACCTCTTTTCACCCTCTGTCTGAAACCAGAGCCCAGTCTGCTCTGATTGGTTATCTGGCCAGGTCTGTTGTGATTGGTCAACCGCTTCGAGATGTCCCCATCACGTAGCCAGTAGAAGTGCAAGTTTTCCTTAGTGATGTCACTATCTTCCAGAAGTAAACAAAGGAGTCCAATGGTAATGCTGCGTTCACACCGGACGCAATGCGAATATTCCCATCGCTCCAATCGCTCAAGTTTCACCGCGGCGTGCAGTTTGATTTATCGCGTCATTCAAAACAGACATACCGTTGACGCGCCGTTGCCGGACAGTTGAGGTTGTTTACACTTCCATGCAAGATCGTTTTGGTTATTTCTGCCCTTGACAATGGAGGATATAACAACTATTGCTGCTTTGTACCTTCTGTGGAAGTCCTACAAACGTAGCAACAAACGCCGTCGTGTCTGGGTTCTTATTCTCCTCCAAGCCAGCTCCTTTTTGTTGCGGTCCCGGTTGATATACGACATTGTATCGTAAATCTCCGGGAACCCACTCACAGCCACAATGATCATCTCTTCCATCTTTACAACTGATCAACAGCAGGACGTCAGAGGGACGTCAGAGGGACATCAGAGGGAGTCCCAACGCTGACTGGCTTTCGCGAGAACGCGTCACGTAAATTTGACGCTCAAGTTGAAAAAATTGAACTCTCGCCTCAATCGCGTGGTTTGCGCCGCGTCCACCGCTTCCTGCGCGCCGTCGGAGCGAATTCGCGTCTGTCCGCGTCTCTGTATTGACTTTACGTGTAATCGCGCTGCCCCCAAAAATCGCATTGCGTCCGATGTGAACGCAGCACAAGGCTTGGAAGAGAGAATATTGTCAATTGTTTGTGTAACATTTGTTTATTTGTTTGTCTAGTGCTATCTAAGCACAACACAGTAGAGTGTAATACTATATTCTGGTAGAGTGCTTGCACCTCTTCTAACTGTATATTTTTGTTTTTGGAATCATTGTGAAGCAAAAATACAATCAATAAATCATCAGTTCAGGTCTTTGGAGAAAAAATAAAACCTTGAAGAAGTTATTAAAGTTGTGCTTGTCTTGTTAAACAAAATTGAAAACATCTCACTGACCTTAGTCAGCCTAATACTTGCATGTATTTATTTTGACAGCTTATTTCTCATTATTCCTAATTATTTTCCAGCTCATGTGGAAAAAAGGTGTTTTTCTTCTGTTGACATAATGAATTGCACGCAGGTAGCAAAACCATATTTCATCTTTTCATTCACAAAGTGGCAATATTTTACCTTTTTAATTAACGTCTAAGTGAAGGGATTTACTAAGCGATAGGATTAAAAAATGTGGTTTATTTGTTGTATGAAATACCTGAGCTGTCATTCTGAGTGTCACTAAACTGTGTTACATGATTACAACAGGTGTGAAGCCTCATAACTCACCTCAATAATAAAAAGATGTGATGACTCATGCCAGCTTACATACCATCCTAACACTGAGGACACACACACACACACACACACACACACACACACACACACACACACACACACACACACACACACACACACACACACACACACACACACACACACACACACACACACACACACACACACACACACACACACACACACACACACACACACACACACACACACACACACACACACACACACAAGTTCACTGTTTTACCATTACATTTACAGTGTTTGTCCATCTTATTTTCCAAAGAGAGCTACATGCTGTGTCTGTGATCATTTGTGACACAATAGCGTCGCAGAGTAAAGGCAAACATAAATCCTCCAACACATAAATATATTGTGTTCTTTCATTTCAATCTCATTCCCTGTCCTCCTCAATTGTTAGTTCCATTGTTGAAATAATGGACACCATTTTATTTAACCGTAGCTTGAGAAAGCCAGTGCTATTGTATAGCAAACAAAACATTAACAATCATATCTTTTGAGTCAACCATTCTCTATGTGTTGATAGCTTAATAAAGACCCCCGACATACACACACCCACATGCATTCAAATGTACTGTATAGATGCATCGAGCTGCTGCACATCTATCTCAGTGAGTCTTCATTATGGGTGATATGTCTACCATGCACTGCATTACATTCAATGGTGATACATATAGTTCAGTCGTCATTGCTGTTTCAGGACAAATGGGCATATATTAAAAGGGACAATTATGCGTTATACTGCATATAGAGTTTATAGAACTATATTCTGTCATTTGTTTTTCAGTTGTGAGATTAATGTCCATATTTAGAGGCTGATTTGATTTCTGACTTCAAAGATGAAAAGTGTTCTAGCTATTATTGTGCTTTTGGTAGTGTTCCCTTTCCTGTATTGTGTTATACTGTATACTGTAGGTTTTTGTGCATGTGAATGGTCTGCAAAGGCTAAAATTCCAAAGCCCCCCCCCCCTCTCTGCCTAAAACGCCTCCGTTGGACTCCTTTGTTTTCTCCCGGACATCACTATGTAACACTTGTATAGGCTATCGTTTCAACACATTGTACGTCATTGGCTAAAGGGCGGGTATCTCTAGGCAACTGACTTATCACAACAGAGCCGGTCAGCTACCCAAAAAGAGCAGACTGGGCTCTGGTTTCAGACAGAGGGTGAAAAGAGGTGTTGCAAAAATAAAGAGCTTATTGAAAATGAAAGCATGGAAACATATCACAGAAGAGGCAGAAAATACAATTACAGTTTGAACCTGAAATTGTCAAGGTGGAGTGAAGCAGACAGGACCCAAACGCAGATTTCACAGAATATTCCTTTATTTCAAGGTTTACTAACAAACAGAACTCTTCCCCGTGAACACAGTCAAGACAAACAAGGATCTAACAATGACAGCCAGACAAACCAGAACTTAAATACACACAGGACTAATCAAAGAAACAACAGACAGGTGAGGAGGGAGGAGAAAACACAGGGGCACCAGGTGAACACAATCAGGACATCAGGAAGTAGGGAACAGGTAGGAGGGAACACACAGACAGAAAACCAAAGACAGATCAAGACAAGACAAAACACAACACATACAGATCGTGACAGAAATGAGCATACAATGTTTTCTTTAAACAATTTGTATTTACAAATTCCTATTTTGCAATAGGTTTGCAGTCAGTGGATCATCTGGGGTACTAGTTTACTCAACATAGAACATGTGAGTGTTCAGGAGCACTTTACAAAGGACAGTATACACATTCAAGAAAGATGAATCAATTACTCCATCATATAGCAACAACTACACTATCTTCCCCTGGTTATACCTTGGCAAAGAAAAGCAATGCATTGCTCGGACCACTATGGAGTTGTTCATGGGAAGTTGCCAATGCAGCCCATTCAAAATGATGCTTTATATTTGTCAGGTAAGTAACACTTAAACTTTATGGTACACATTTCATTCTGCTTTCCACAACATATTATTCTATTTTTCTTCTCAGTGGGTGACTTCCTTGCACTCTGATCTGGGCTCAGTGGCAACGTTTGCAGAGAGAAAGAAAGACGGGAAAGGCTCCGGCTTCATGTTGCTCATAGATCCGAACAAACCACGGGAGACCATTCTCTGCCATGGTTTAATGCACCCACTCAACCACAGTAACTGAAAGGTTAAAATATGAGGCACATACAGGATGCAAGTGCACACACCAATACACAGAAAAAGCTATTTTAACCAAGAGTTATAACGATAGAATATCTCTGTTCAACCACTTGGACAGCATCTCATCACACACGAAGGCCCAATTCCAAACCGCCCCCTACACCCTACCCCTACACACTACCCCTCCGTTTGCGCGTTCCAACGGCGGGTCCGCCACATTAAGTGCTGTTCCAAACAAACGAGTGTGGAGGCGGAGTGGGTTATGAAGCCCTCAAACAGCGAGTCTGCATCGGTCCTGACTTCACCTGCGGCACTAACTGACCGGACTAAATGCTGTGTGTGTCCGTCATGAAACAAGCTGTTTACTAATAGTTCAGTGGAAACATTTACTGATAAACTACGCCAAGCAAGACAGACATTTAATATCGTCATACAGATGCTAACAACTTCATGGTTCCCTCATATTTTTTTTAACTTAGGTTCATACCTCTGTTTAGTCTAGAAAACGGTAAATGTTTGCATTTTATTATAAAGTTGTGTATATTTACAGACACTGTTGCAAAAACTAAGACGCTTATAAACATCAGGTTTTAAAACTAAAAGAGGTTTTCAAAAAAGAAACACAATTAAATAATTTTTGTTTCTTTTTAGTTATTATTTTTTATCTAAGAGATGCTGATTTGAAACCGGTGTTACGTAAAGTTACGGGATTTCCTGTTTCTGCCAGAGAGAGGGGAGTTCGTCCCAAAGCTGGCCGCTGTTTTTACACCATCCATCTGAAAGAAGGGAGCCTCGTTGAGCTGGGAGTGTGTCTACAGACGGAGTTCACTCCATCACGGAGGGGGAGTGGGTAGGGTGTGGTTTGGAATTGGACTCTGCACAGTAGCTAGTTGTGCTTTGGGTCCAACTATTTATGTGTTTATTTTTCTGGAATGTCTTTTGATATTTGTTTGAATGCTTTAAATGCTTTGGTCTTAGTAACTGTCTCTTACAAAAAGTATGAACTACGATAGACCGGTATATCAAAAGCTTTGCCTTCTTGGCCTCTTTTCATCACAATGGTGCGGTAAAGCACCCTCTCCTCCTTTTCTCCGGATCTTCTCACGATTTATTGTCCATTCACTCGAGAACAAGACCCTTGAACTCCTTCACTTGTAGTAAGAACTATTACCCTACTCCGAATAGACAGTCCATCAGATTCCTGCTGAGACCAAGAGGAACAAAGTTAAGCTACAGAGAATTTGCATAATTGGATGCCAGTTTGATGCCAGTTGTGCCATATAGACAGTAAAAGTAGCCAACTGTCCCACACTTAAGGGTAAATGTGATAGTGATAATGCATTTCAGAAGTATGGGGGCATTGTCACACCAACGTAATTTTGTTTAATCTATTTATCCCTTAAATGGTTTCTATATGGACGAGGATGAAGTCATTTGACAGGTTGTATCCATGTAATGGATGTAGGGTTGCAAAATTCCGGGAATTTTCAAAGATGGAAACTTTCCACGGGAATTAACGGGAATTTATGGGAATGAACTGGGAATTTTCAAAATTGAAGGTTGGCTCTTCATAGGGAACTTAAATATAGTTGGGGAAAGTATATTTTAGCATAATCTTGACTAAAACAAACAGATGCCATTCAAGTACACTTGAATATCCATGCCATAGCACACTGCTTACTGAATGGCTATTGAGACCACACAAAGGTTCGCAACAGGCTCACAAATGTGAGAGTGGAAAAACTGGTTGACATTCGGGCAAACCTAAGGCTCTCTGAGCCGGACATAGAGCCATCCTCAACAAGGCTGGATAGTGACACGGAAGAGGAAGACTCAGAGTGTGATGTTGATGAGGCCCACGAAGAGCCCGTTGACTGAAAGGCTTTAGCCAAAATGCAGAGGATTGCTTGAAGGAAGATTTGCATGTTCAATGGGACTTTTTGGAGGGAGAAGGGTGAGTGGGGTTGGGGGGAATGAGTAACATTTAACTCAACATTCCTGTTTTCGTTCTTCAATGAAACAAATAATTGTTCAATAAAATAATTAAAAAAAAAAAAATTCTGTTGAAATGTCGTGTTTTTTTGTTTAATTTTGCATCGAATATTTCCAAAATTCCCCAGCTTAACTTCCCGTGGAGACTTTCCGGAAATGTACTGGAAACCTTCCGCCCCTTTGCAACCCTAAATGGATGTAATATTGGTTGAATGACAGTGTATTAAGGGCTAAGAAGGGCATACCTGCAGCTGTACATGTTTTAAGCTGTCAGTAGTTTTCTCCTGGTGATACTTAATGTGGCAGAGATGTTACATAGCCTCCTTTCAAATGTTTTAAAATGCCCCCTACAAATCAATTCCATGTTGCTGACAAGCTTTTCACTTTTATTTTGTTGTGCATCCGCAGCCACTGCATCTAAATGAAAGCATTTGAGCAACAAGGCAAAATGGGAATTTAACCACATTGATTAGTAAAGCTCTCATTTTATGGCAGAGGTTTAAATCTGCACAAATCTCTCTCAAAAGAATACAAACCATGAGCGCAATTTATTGCAAACAGGATTTAATCTCCTCATGCATTAAATTGACTTCTGTTCCTGGGACACAAGGCTTTCTCAATAAAGCAGTGTCTGCTCTTAATCAAGCCAAAATGAGGCAAATAAAACAAATCTGTAAAAATATATATTCTGATTGTCTAAATCCGTACCCATACAGAATAATTAAAAACACTTCAATTTTACAATTATCTGGTTCTTTTTAAACTATTCCTGATCCACTGCATTGCCCTTATGTTTTTCAGCATGCAGACTTGTACAATTAGCACCAATGCAGAGAAGGTAGTGCGCTAAGCAGCTGGAAGGATGGAGACACTTTCAAGCATCATATCCATCATGTGTATGTGATACAGATTGATGACGTAATACTATATATATAGATATTAAAGGTCTATTATGCTATTTATATATTATGCTCAGATATATAAAAAAATATAAAAAACATGTGAATGATGTGTTTTGCTCAAAATACCAAACAGATCATGCATTTTAAATATCCCTCATATCCCTCTATGTCAGCCCTGTTGAGAATTGCTGATCTGGGTCCTTAGCTTGAAAAATTAAAAATTAAGAATTCTAACCCAACATCTTGATGTCTTGTTGCAGACAGTATTTGCTCAGGTATTTGGTCCTTGTTGGAGAGTGGGCTGGGACCCAACCTTTTACTAACGGTACGGTAACAATTGGATAGGACTCCTGAACCAGCAAACAGATTGTGAACACTGATGAACAGCATGCTCGCCTTGAACCTGCAGAGACTGAAGTTGCAAGGTGTGTGTTTTTTTAGAACCGTATATGTGTGTGTGTGTGTGTGTGTGTGTGTGTGTGTGTGTGTGTGTGTGTGTGTGTGTGTGTGTGTGTGTGTGTGTGTGTGTGTGTGTGTGTGCTTGCGTGCGTGTGTGTGTGTGTGTGTGTGTGTGTGTGTGTGTGTGTGTGTGTGTGTGTGTGTGTGATCGTCAGTTCCTTCTAAAGAATTACCAGATGGTGGTGGCACGGCAGAAGGGAAAGCTGTCATTATTTTAGGATTAGACTTCGTTCCATTATATCTGCTAACCGTATTTGTCCCTAAGAGAGAGAAAGAAGAAAATTAAACATAATGCCATACAAAAATAAAATAAACACATGATCCCTGCTAAACAACAATTTACTTGTTGGTGCTCATTTATCTCAGCAGGAACTGATTATGGAAATGATCAACCTTTATTTTGGGCTTTACGTTCAATGCAATGAAACGGTAATAAAAGTAAAATAGAATAATATAAACTGCAAATGAAAACGAATGCAATGCAATTATAATATCAATTATTGGAATGGTTTCGTACGTATAATGAAACACAGTAGCTCACCTCTCCCTTAGGGACAATATCATATTATAATCATTAGAGAGGACGGATTGTATGACTGCTTAATAGAAAGACGCCCACATAAGCTTATTTGTGCACACTACTAAATTGTATATGGACGTGCTGCACATAAACCATGCACAATAAAGCACATTATGTAAACAGTTGTACACACCTATACTCAATTATTAGAGCACACACACATTGATGACGGGCATGACATTGAGATAAGGGTCTAATGAGTCGAATCAAGAAAATATGTGTATGAAAATCCAGTGTGAATGTTTAATTTCTACAGCTTTATGTGAAACTTCATTAGTGTTAAGGAGACAAGGTGTTCAGATTCATTTCTAGACAGATAAGAACAATATCCTTGTTTACATACGGCATCAACATAAACATTGAGAATAAATAAGATGAATGTATACAAATTAGTCCTGCAATTAGGTTACATCTGAGAATAAGAGTGTGCTATTTGTAATCAGAGTCATTTAAAAAGATAATGCTGGTGCAGCTGTACCGGAGAAGTGCACTCTGGGTGATACACTGCAAATAGCATTTGAGTATTACAGTAAAATAGAGGCGGAGTGAAGTGGAGTCTGGGAATGGAGAGTGAGATAAAGTGATGTGTGGACACAGGGAGGGAGGGATGGAAAGCTAAAGGAAGGATTAGCCATGCGGCGAACCGGAGAGGTTGAATAGGTAATGAAGGAGACGGGCCAGTAATGCATGAGAATAGGATGGAGGGGCTTAGAGGGAGTCGTGCAGTGCATTGATTACCTCTATCTGTCATTAGCTATAGTCCCTATACCTCGAGGGTTGAAGGGGGGAGAGGAGTAAGAGAGGGGAGCCAGTGGAAGTAGGACTCAGGTTGAGTTTGCAGAGCGAAATACAAAATAAAAATGGATTAATACGAGAGGTTGAATAGTCAAAACTTCAAACTTTTAATATATAGCACTTTTCATACACAAAAGGTAACCCCCGTTCCCAGGTAAAAAATAACATATAACCTTGTGATTGATTAAAAACACTTAAAACCAACTCAAGCTAATAAACACAGGCATTAAATAAAACAAGACAAAATAAGCATGTAAATAAATGATACAAATACAATGAGAATAAATATAAAATAAGAATAAAATAAGAAAAGCATGAAGTACAAAGTACTCAAATATTTTGGACGGCTAAAAGTATTTAACCACAGTGTAGAAATGCATTTTATTTTTCACGTAAATCCCAGTTCGTATTATGCAGAATAGCCATTTTTGGCATAGTATATTTATTATAGTACAGGATTACAATTATTATTGTGTTCATCGTTTTTATTTTGCTGCTGTTAAAGGTGGAGTTAACTTTAACTCTTTTTGTCGGATATCTTAATCCATAATAGTACATCGTTATTGATTATTTATATTTACTTTTAATAATATGAACCTGCAAAGTAACTGTCAAATGAATGCACTTAAATGTACAGTACTCGAGTAAATGTACTTTCCAACACTGATTATTTCACAAAAACCCAGCCTAAGGCCCCCTGCTGGTAAGAATGAAATACTTTTTGTATTTGTTTAGTATGCAAACCCTCTTGTGTTATTCCTCCCTTGTCCATGGATTTTATAAGTTGTTGGACCAATGTAATACTCATCATTTTAATTTTATTGGAACCATAAATGTAGCGTCTTATAGTTACACACTGTAGCCGTAAAGAGGGCAGATGGGCTGTCTGCTCTGCCACACCTGCTTTGTGGGCTGGAAAATGAATCGGTGAACTCAGCTGGTTCAAACAAGTGAATAATTCCTGACGAGTCAAAGCCTCGTTCAGACCACATCTGATCGTGAATAGACCCAAAAAAACACAAGGATAGGTTCTTATGTGTAAATGTTATTTACTCTATGTCATCATTGTTATCAGCCGTGACAACAAAGCTCATATACTGTGTCACCTTTGGGTCTGTGTGTTTGATATCATGGCAAAGTAGGCTCCCAGAGACACATACTGTGGGGGAACTACCACATGAGCTGTTTTAAGAAATGTGCCATGTCTGTTTGTCTGGCTGTCACCATTGACCCCTTCAAAATGAGTAGCTTGGATCAAAGTAGAGGCAGATTCAAAGAGGTGGAATTGTCTAAGGAAGGTGTGCCAAGATCGCTGGCCCGATTTGGCGTAGGCTTACTTCAGATGGGTTTAGATTTAATTATGATATAGTTGAGTTAAAATCCAAGTGTGGTTCAAGGAATGGCACAAGAAGTATACTTTGTGAGGAAGGTACACATTAAGTTAAGTAACAAGATAAGAGCATTTAAACGTGGAAGTTTGTCAATATTGAGACGGTTAAATTATTATAATTGTTTTAATTACTGGGTATATTGGTAGTAAGGTACTCCATTATATCATATTAACATGTTGTGCTAATATTCAAAATTGATTAAATGTACTGACTATACAAACATACTATTGAATCGTGTAAAACACAGCAGGAACAGGCTGCATTGCTTATTTATAGGAAAGCAGTTTAACTCAACGCACACACACACACACACACACACACACACACACACACACACACACACACACACACACACACACACACACACACACACACACACACACACACACACACACACACACACACACACAAACATACTGTAACACAGCCTCGATTAAGACATGTTTCAGCAGTAGATAAGATTGAAGTGTGATTGAGTTAACTAATTAGAGCAATGTTTGGGGTTACTGCTGTCTGCGAAAGTTGCCCTCTAATAGCAGTGAGTGGGTGGAGGCCCTTTTCTGCTCTGAATCCCGAAGAGAGCCAGCTTAATCTCCCAGCATGCTCTAGTGGCCCGCCGGGGGTCCTCCACTTTGCTGAGAGAGGTGGCCAGAAACTATCCTGTTGCCCAGCGACTCCAGTCTGACTGCTTGTGTGACCCTGTTTATGTGTTTTCTTTTTTGTTGTTGTTATGAGAGCCAGGAACAAATTAAACCACACAGACAAAGCTAATGGAGAATAACAAATAATGCTGAGATGATGAAGAGAAACACACACACACACAGTCTGAGACAAATACAGTCCCACAGCTTGGGACTAGCTTAGAAGGGTTGTAAAATGAATTCTCAGAGAGAGGTCTTTTTGCAAGGATGTTATTTTGTAGCAGTAAATGAATTAGCTTAACAGAAAAGCCAGCGTGCACAGAGGCAGCTGCTAAGCTCCCATCTGGCTAATACTTTACACCGAGGTCTGTGTGAAAACAACTAGTGGTATAAACCTACTGGTGGAGTATTTAGTGTGTGTGTGTGTGTGTGTGTGTGTGTGTGTGTGTGTGTGTGTGTGTGTGTGTGTGTGTGTGTGTGTGTGTGTGTGTGTGTGTGTGTGTGTGTGTGTGTGTGTGTGTGTGTGTGTGTGTGTGTGTGTGTGTGTGTGTGTGTGTGTGTGTGTGTGTGTGTGTGTGTGTGTGTGTGTGTGCAGAGGGGGTGAGGAGGTTTAACACACTGAGAAATCCTGATGTGTTTTAATAGGCCAAATAGCACCTTTGCTGTTAGTTGGCAGTGTACACAGGACTTTCAAATAGCTACCATCACATTGATATAAGCAGTTGTTCTAATGTGCTCATTTTCAGGTTCATATTTATATTTTGCGCTTTACAGAGGGTGGTGAAAACTGCACAGAACATCACCAGGACGGAGCTGCCATCCATGGAGGACCTTTACTCCCAGCGGCTCAGGAAGAAATCCCTCCGGATTATAAAAGAGCCCCATCACCCCCAGCCACAAACTGTTCAGTCTGCTGAGACTCAGGGACAGTTTCATCCCACAGGCCATAAGACTGTTAAACACCTGAACTGTTGAAACAACATCCATAACATTCATCTGCTACTTAGAAATTATTTATCTATTTATCTAATACATCATTCCAATAGCTTGCATATTGACTCTTATTTCACTATTTCACCTTTTTTAAACTATATTTATTTTTCTATTTACTTTTTAATATTCACTTGCACTGTATTTGTCTGTTTATCTGTATTATTGTGTTGCACTGTTGGAGAAGCCTGTGACCTAAGATTTCATCGACATAACTACTCTGTGTTCGTAAGACAAATAAAGAACCTTGAACCTTGAACCTTATACTATGCCTTGTTTGTGACTCTCTAGAGTTGTTTTGAATAGAGGTATTTGACTGCCTAAATAAAGTCCACAAATCATTTAGCAGTAAAACCAATGACATATCTTTCCATATAATGTTATGAAATATAGCATTAAGTGCATTAAGAAGCACATAAGCTCGTCTCTATGCCTCTATTTGGGCACACATACAACACTGATGCCTAGAAAGGGTAATTTATTTGCCAATAAAAAGACGGGCTTCAAAATTTGTTTTCTAATTTGTTTTCACTTCGTGACATTATTCCCACTTTTTGAGCTGTGTTGATGATACACAATTAAGTGTTGCAATTTCACTAAGTTACCCTTGAAAATCATAAAGGGCTTTTTTTTAATTAGAATTTGTTTGTTGTCACACTGATAACACTGTCACTGCTGACTAAGAATCGAAAAACACAGGAAATAACTCGCTAAGGCGACACAATTACTTTGTAAGGTTTACTGAAATATTGTGGTTTTGTTTTAGGGTCGGGGTTAAAAATGTGGGTTAAAGTAACAATAGAAGTACCATTACTTAAAGTTGACCTATCATGCTATATTTGAATAATATAGTGTAGGACCATACCTATATAAGGCATATTTATACTTTTTATTTTTCAAAATTCCAAACTGATCATGCATTTTAGCCATTCCTCATTTCGCTCAATTTAACACTGTCTTTGCATCATGGGCTGATTCTGTGAGAACAGCACCATCTACAGGCCTGGCATATGTACTACAGCGTATCAAGCGCTTTCGAACGGCAATGTCCGTGGCTGTCTCCTCCTGATTGGTGGAGTTGGCCCAATAGCCGTAGCGCCACTTCTGTGACGTCATAGAAGTGTTCAAATCTGGATCAGTCTGTATCAGATCCGTTGCAGCCCCTTTTTAAGAGATTTGGGTATGGAGGAACTCTTGGTGAGTTCTCTGGAACACCGGGGACTCACCATGTATAAAAGACGTACAAAAGTGCATTTTGCATGATATGTCACCTTTAACTACAGAAGTTACGTGAGAAGTAAATCAACGTGGTTTGCAGGCGGCCACAAAAAGCGTTTTCTTGTGTGAAAAAATGTGCTATGAAAGATGGATGAAATTTGGAAGTTCCCAAACAGGGTTGTGCTGTTTTCCAATGTCTAAAGTCTAATATATATACATGTTTGTCCTCCTCATTCTCTTAAACACTTTCCACCCACCACACTTAATATTTCTTTCTCTTTCTTTTTTGTCTGTCTCACTCATTTTTTCCCTCAGTTCGAAATTGTCAGGTTAGTTAAATGAGATTTCATACTGGAGCTGTCAGGCAGGCGACTGATACCGATCAATCTCAAGAAACAGACAGGACAGAGACGGGTTCCCGTAGAGAATAAACTGGAATACTTATCCCTTGCTTCTTGTCTGGGTCCAAATTGATGCTAAAAACACAAAGAAGAGGCAATGCACTACAGTCTTGTCAAGAATTGGGATGTTTAATGAAAAATCCTATTTTGACATTTTGATTACCTAACAGCCATTGGTAGATGCTTTAAAACAGTTAGCATGCCATCGGCTATTAAAGCATCACACAAAACCAACAAACCAAAGTCTTTACTGGAGCAGGAATAAATGAAAATACATCATATCAATATTAACGTCACAGTAATCTCAGTGATGAATAGCATAATTTTCATACAGTGCTTATTATGTAATAAATAAACAAGGCTCTTGTTACTGGATGAGATCACCAGGCATTCATCACTTGACTTATTATGTGTATCTAGTGTGTCATTATACTGCTCAGTAATGTGATAAATGTAACATCCTTGGAGCCAGAAGCACCAAATGACTTAAGCTTTGCTCAGTCTTGATTAAGATTAACCATGGGAAATGGATGTTGGTTATGACACACAAAACACTGTTTACTGGTGGACAAAAATATAAAATGATAAAATCTGGAGGCATATACCCATTGTTCATAGGTGACAACATATGGGACAAAGAGTAGGATTGTGTGGGATAATACAAGTAATGCTACCATGATGAGGAGAGGTACTTTAGATTTCAACATGATCTCCATTTAGCCTTGAAAATATATAATTCAAATAATATTCACCTCCATGCTTGACTAAAAGAAACTTAAAACTCTTGAAATTGCCTACGACAGGTTTCACATATGACTAAATACTTTTGTGGTAGGGCTTAACGTAGGCAGATAGGCGAACCCCTTAACTCCACCCCTGCGTGTGTTGATTGATTGACACCTAACACAGAACATGGTGATAGCCCTCTACACAGCAATTGAATAAAAGGCAAGTTTTAGAATGCCGCCTGTCAATCAAATGCGGGACAAGTTGTAGAAATGCTTCGCAGTCCAGCATGAAGTTGGACACCGAATGTCAAAAAGGTTTATTTAAATAGGCAGCTTAGAACTACCCAGTAAAGTTTAAAATGTTTTTTTTATGTATGAATGTGTTTGTGGTGGTCATGGTGGATTGTTCTGAGACAAGACCCCATGGCCAATCCACCATGCAGATTCAGTACATAGCTTTGTGTTGAGCTCTCAGTAAGATTATACTCAGTAGGACTGATTAGTCATGTTGCCTTGGTCTCAACAAGGCTTTGCTCAGTCACTCAGTCAGTTCAGTTTATTTTCACAAGCGCACCAAAATACACATCTGACAATGTCACATGCATTTTCAGTGCATATACTTGGTGTCATTTTATATATCACATTTGTGTTTTTGCCACTATGAATGAACCAAAAATACGGGGAAGAAATTATAAAATGTGTTGAGTGTGCCAAACGTGTAAACAGTACAGGCTAAATGTGTTGAATTGATAGCTGGAATGTTAGACAAATAACAAGAGGGGGAAACTGTGTAGCTAAAAAGGGGGATATAGGGTACTGTTCTTTCTCACCAAAAATGAATATTTTAAATTATTCACAGGTGGAATCTAGGATGGATTATAAAGTGTAATGTAAGATGCGGTAAAGATAAATCAGCACAACATCAGAGCGGCAGAGAAAATAGAGGATATGTCAGTGATTAATGAGGGAGTATGTAAATATTAATAACACAGAGGACCAATTACTGATCCCTGAGGAACACCTGAGTTACACAGATCTTTAAGATGCTGTAAATGGAATCTGATTGAAAAACATACAGTAAGCAAATAATTACCCACTTACACATCGCTTGGCCCATCAATTCTTGAAAGTTGTACTGAGAGGCTCTATCATTGCATATCGAGAAGGCAGCAGAGTAGCAGGATGTATGAGCTTTGTTTGTTCAAATGTTTTATTTGGAGGAAATGGTGAAAGGCGTTTCAATTAAATCACGGGCCAGTAAACCTTAACAAATTAAAAGCTGTTGAAAATACAAAGAGATGTAGCTTGGTTGATTTTTAAATGGAACAGCATTTGTTGTAGCAGCCCTCTCATTTGTATAACGAGTGGTTTAATTAAATGTTAATGACATACATATTGCTTTTTGAAGATGTAATGCAGCAAATAAATACAAAAAATCAAGGCTTTCAAAATTAAATAAAAAGCCACGTTTGAGAAACGAATCTTCGCTGTTAATTGCCTTCTATCTCTTTGCTCCACTTCAGGTCCATTGCTGTTTCGACATGCTTGATTTATTTTCCTTTGTAGTTCAATATTCTGTTCATACAGCTTGACTTGTTTTCATTGCAGTGGATTTTACTTTGCTCAGACATCACAGCTATTACTGCGCGACCTCACTTTCCAATTCTTCTTCTGTAATCCAAACATGTATAACTTCCAGAGGGCCGCGGCCTTGGAGCTTAAATAAGCCAATGTACTGTAAAAGTTTTCACAATCACTTTTTCTTTATATGTGGACAATAGTTTACCCAGATACAAAACTGTTCTCCTATTGGTAAAAATGGGTCATTTGGGGACCACGAACGCAAAATAATACAACATGCTGAAAGACAAACATGCATTAAATGCACCCCAATGGGACCATAAAATGTCACACTTGCAATTTAGCTATCGATTGCCAATTGCTTACATGAACTAATGTGTATATGAAGGTGCCATTATGATCTTTAATGTATACATCATGCATAGATTATTTGTTAATTAACGTGACAAAGGGTCTGCCGAGATCCCCAGAGGAGCAGCTCCACCATTCTCTACTGCAGCTCTCTCTCAGTATGTTGGCGTGTGAATAGACTTTTGGCAGGCGTGCTAACCCATGACTGTCGTATGTAATCAATGAGAATAATTAGAAAGAAGGGGCACTTTAATAACTCATTAAGGGAACATTTCAATCTCTTTCCCTCTCTTAGTTATTACTCTGTGGAAGAAGAGAGAGAACCCACCAAGGACATTTCTTCTTATTAAAATGATTTCAGAGCAGCAATTAACCACATCGACGACACTATCACCGTTGTTAGCCAATCAAACAGCCACATTTCCACGCCAATAAAATAATCTTTATTCATTGTTACTCAAGAGGGAGTTATTAAGCAGGCTGCGAAATAATTATGAGGATTCTGAGTAATTATTGCCAGGACATGGTCCAAGCATTCAGATTCATACAAGGCCCAATCACTAACACGTTCCACCAAAAGAATATTCACATACTCCACTATATCTTATGTAAGTGTTACTTTCAAATGTAATCTGCATGATCACATTAAAGAGGAGATATTATGCTCATTTTAAAATGTGTATTAGTATGTTGTGCCTCTAATGTGAAGGATTTACATGCTTACAAAGTATTTTGTTAAAGTATAAGTACTTTAATTGCATTTTGTCCGCCCTTTTGTAAACAAAATTCTCCTCACTGCACAGATAGCTTCAACAAAGCTAATATAATTATGAATGAATTACATGCTTCAGTGTAGTGACACACAAAAAATGCACTGAATGCGTAAGACATTGAGAGCTGAAATTAATAAATGCTTTGTTTGAACAATATTATTCTTGAGTTTGATTGCATTTGAAAAGCAAATATATCATTACTAGTAATATGATTCCTGCCTAATGTGTTTGTTGAGAGTGAAGATAAATTGTGTTTGTAAAATGCTCATTTACTGTACCAGCCTGTGAACTAATGGTTCATGATAGATCCCCTGGCCCACTTACACATCCATCATATAACCTCTAATATATTTGTAAATCACTTTGACAGAATATACAAAACTGCATAATGGTACATTTAACCAAATGTGAAGCAATACTCTTAAAGTCAGGTGCTTGAGCAAACGTTTAGCCAACAACAGACTGTGAACACATTGAGGGTCTTCACATTCACCATAACTTGTTTTTTATATCGCAAAATTGTAGCCGTCTCGTTATTCAGTGTGGGTGAAACAGCTCTATAGCGCCCCCTACAAAGTTGCTTAAAGGCAGCCGTTTATTGTGTTTACACATAAGTCCCATATTTGGTTGGCATGATGAGATGTACAAAAAAGACTTACAGTAAGACTATATCGTAAACCCAACAGGAAGTTTGCCATTTTGATTTACGTGCAATTTTTACGTTACATAATTGAACAAAAACAGATTTCATCCATTGGATTTAGTCAGTTCCATTCAAAGACCTTGAAGTTCAAAAGTAACTATCTTTAGTCCCAATTGAACGCCTCCGGTGTGACTTAGGCGACAGAAGTGGACACGTGAGTTGGTCAAAGATTCAAAATATGCCATCTCATGCACATCACACTAACACACATGCAATAACTAATGTTCACCCCTGATTGGAAAAGTGGAAATATTTGTATCTAGCTTAACGTTTCTCTTCATATTCCAGTGTCTCTCCTTCAACCTCCTGCTTCCTGCAAATGTCAACCATCCCACAGTCTCCCTTTCAATAATTCTCACTTTTTTATCTCTCCCTCTCCGTCTCTCCTCCCCAGCTGATTCCCTCTGTTACACCCGGGTATTTAGGTGTAAAGCAAACACACCGATAACTGCAGTGGCTGAAATTGATGTTTTCACATTTCACATTTTCTCCAGCCCTTTTATACGGCATCCCTCCTCCCCATCCCCACCATATTTCCATTTCCAATATCCCGCTCCCCCACTTCTTCCCACTCTCTTTCAGGGAGGTGAGCAATTCTAAGCAAGCAAAGTGATTCCATTCTGCAGGCTAGTTATTAAATTTGTTTGCAAATCTCTGCCCTTCTCACCACCCCGCCCTCAATCTCTTCCCTTCTCCTCATCCATTCCTTCATCCCTCCCTGCTCTTGGCCCTCCGCCACATCCCCGACTGTCATCAACATTCAGACCCAAAAAACCTACAACGGCAATGAGAAATAGAGAGCCAGCGGAGAGACAAAGAAAAAAGGCAGAGTAAGCCAAAAGGGAGATGAAAATAACATATTATTTCCTAGAAAAATAGCCCAGTGCTAAATTCTAAAACATGGAGCACTCTTTAATAATCTCTTTTATTACGGCAATTTGTTTCCGAGTCCCCTTGTCAGCACCGGGGTGGTGGAAGTGAGGGACAGTGGATGGGAAAAGAGAGGAAAGAAGCGGGTTGACTGGAGAAAGCCAGTGCGATAACACTAATGAAGACGGCTTGCTGAGGGCAGCACATCTCATACATCTAATAGGTTCACTGCTGGATGAATATTTATACTGAGGATAGAGCGGAGGGCGGAGAAGTGGAGCTTTTAGGCGCACACAGTCAGAGCCTGTCACATGTGCCAGAGGCAAACACTACAGAAACAGAAAAACAAACTTTACAGTATTCCACAAATACAAAATTAAAAACCAGGGTTGTTTGCACTAAAGTAAAGAAAATACAATGCAGTGAAACACAATTGATCTGATTGATTCCACCCTCATCTGTGATTGGACATTTGAGAAGTCATGTGGTTTTGATCGCATGACATCACAGCTTTTGTTATCCCGTAGTTTCATTGACTCTCATTTGTTTGCGGAACACCTACACCCATTTCAGCTTAGGTGTCCCACATTAGGGCAACTCACCCTATGTTTCGCATCTAAACATATATCAATTATGTAGAACTCTTTTTATCTTGATGGTTGTAAAATCTATGAGTCTCGGTCATGTTAAGTAACAAGACAATAATAATATTTTGCCTAAAGCTTTCCGCACTGAGCGCACATATCAGCAGCTTTGTCTACAGCTTGGATGTAAAGTGAGAACTGGATACAGCGTTGGAGGCAGGGCCCCGTTCGTTAAATGAATCGAGAGGTAAAACAATTCTGGATTCTGCTTTTAGTGCTATTTGGCCCTAACCATTTAAATAAGGGCTTGATTGAGCTAAAAAAAACGATCTGCTGATTTACACACCTCCAATGTAAGTAAACGAGGGAAAGTGTTTCAAGGCTAAATGACGTCACAGACTGACAAGGAAGTTGTAGTACCACTGTTTGACCACTACGAAAAATCAGCTTCAGCATCCTAGAACTTCCTGGGGGCTTGGTCTGCAGCAGAAGAGTTACGGTCCGCCATCTTCATCCTGCATTGGAGCAATTCATGTGGATCTGGGGAGCTCTATACAAGGTCAAAGTAATTAGATCTTACCAAATGTTGGTCATAGTTAGAAGTAGTCACTTTAAACGCAATGTTCACAAACATTTTTGTTATCTATACATCTATTATTAAAGGGGCCTTATTATGCTTTTTGGGGGTTTCTCTTTCCTGTTTCCTGTGTGCTATAGGTTTGTGTGCATGTAGATGGAATGCAGCTAAAATCCCAAAGTTCCCTTCAGAGGGAAGCTCAATTCTTGCCAAGCTGAAACTTAGGCCTTTGGTTTACTGCAGATTTTGATTGGACATGGGTTAATGCATTTATATATTAGTTAAGTCATATGTGATGGTAATAACATCTCCATGACTGCATGCCTGCTCAGGCGTGGAAGCAGGAGGCCTGGTAATTAAAATCGGTAGACATGTGAAGGACTTTGAACTTTGCACAGGATGAGCAGAGTGCAACACAGAATATGAGCATCATGTTGTTTATCACACTGACCATGGCAGAATGCCCAACTTGATGAACTGCAGACGAGCACTGATGAGGAAATAGGAGCTCCAAAACAGAGGATAAAATGCACTTTACACCACTGTTACCCCGGCTGACAGGCGGTAAATCCTAATTGAAAGCTCAGTCAGGACCTATTGTTTCCCATAGTGTGAAGGGTTTGCAGATTAATTCTTATCAACTGTCGGAGCTTCACTGATAATATTAAATTCTGACATTTATATCCTGACTTATGCATAAATCCTGAAAAAATGTGGTAGTTTGTGTGTGCGGATAATAATTTATTGAAAAGCGCAAATGCCATTAGTCACTCAAAGTCAAATGTATAATGATGTAAGGTGAAACTCCAATTCTGCCATGTCCCCATCCCTCATTAAATGTGAAAGTGCTAGAGAGGAGCACAGGAGCATGTTTTAAGGACTTTCCCTTCTTTAACTGAGTACTCCAGAATTAGTATCTTAGTATTATTTCACACATTTGTTATTAAACATCTAATGGTTATAC
>NC_136902.1:87360912-87478412 GCF_949606895.1 Notothenia rossii | reverse complement strand
TGTACTGACATGTTTTGTGTCGTAGAACATTTCAGCTGGTGTTGACCACAGAACATATTTCAGGTGTCTAAACATGTTCAAACAACAATTGACCTCGAGACAAGTCCTGAAGTGTTGAAATGCTAACTCATTTCCAGGTTTAAGGACTCATTACTGCACCACTCTTTATTGCTTGAGAATTCCTGATTGCCTTAAAGACGATATGGGGGGAACAACTAAACCATTTCCTGACTTACCCACCGCAATAGAAATCTGACACAAAGAGTTCAACAATACAATAATAGATTTGTTGTTTCCTAAACCCCCATAATTAAAAAGGTTAACCTTTAGAGTGATGGCTCTGAAAATGCTGAATATGAAAGGTTTTTACAATGCCCATAGGGGTCATTGTAAAGCGTTGTTTATGTAGCAGGCCAAAACTGCTTAGCCTGGTTTATCAGGTGCAGGACTTATTTGGTCAGAGGATCATTACCATTATATTATTCAAGCTTGTTACTTAGCACTATCATAGGGTGAACAATAACCTTCTATGGTTATTTTATATTTAAGGTGAGACAAGTCCAGTCATAATGTTCTGCTCATGAGATTTACTGTCTGTACGATCTGTGTAGTCTTAACTTGACTGTTTGCAATGTACTATACAAGTATTAAAATAACCTCTCTCTATGTCCACATTCATTCTTTAAACACTCACCTCTTCTTGGTTCACAGGGAGGTCAACTGCTGGAGCTGCTGATTGGTTTATGTGAGAATCTAATCTAAAATTCACCCTTTACAAAATACTAAAATATTTCCAAGCTGAAACGAAAATTCCTGGCATGAGCCTTTTCACAAAAGAGTCACACTATTGAACCTGAGTCAAGATCCATTTGAAACCCTTTTTTTATTTTTATAGAATTGCACTACAAAGGGGTGAATCCAGAAAGTACAAGTGGTCTTTTCTGTCCAGTAGAAAATAATAGAGAGTTCAATATACTGTGGTAATTGGGGCATCATCAGGAAAGAAGCAACTGTCAATTCAACATATATTGTGAATGTTTATTTTTCTATCTGTTTCTATATTACAGCACGTTCAAGCTTCCTTTATGAATGGCATACTTCATTGAGTTCCAACAGCAATTGAGATCGGCCCTGAGCAGAGGTTCTGGGTGCCTAAACCACCTAAATTAAAAAGGCCTTAACCTTTAGAGTTATGGCTCAGAAAATGCTGATATGAGGCATTTTTACAATGCCCATAGGGTTCATTGTAATTAGCTGCTTATGTAGGGCACGAGCAGACCAAGATTGCCTATACTGGTTTGTGAGGAACGGGACCAATCCAGTCAAAGGATCATTACAGCACTATATTATTCATCCTTTTTTACTCAGCCTTCTTCATGGGCAGGGGCGCCGCTAGGGATTTTGGGCCCCATGAAAAAATATCACAATTGGTTACTTAAACATTTTTTTCTTAATGTTCTAAAATGGTTTGGGCCCCTGTCAGTCACGGGCCCTTAGAATCGTCCTAACTTTTCACCCCCTTACTTTCACTCCCCTGTTCATGGGATGAAGACAACCTTAGACTGACTTCATATTTTCATTGAATATTCAAAGTGAGACAAATCCATTCATCATTTTGTGATTATGAATATCGTGTTTAGTCTCTGCAGTCGTAACTTGACTGTTTTGACTTTACTGTACTCGTGTTTTCAAATTCAATGTCACCAAGTTTAAAATATAGAACAAAGATTTCCAACCTCCAATGGAAACTCCTGACGTGAGTTTTTACTCAGACTCTGCCTCAGGTTAACATAACCCTTCCAAACAGACGTGCACCACAAATGGGGAACTGAGATTGTGCAAGTGTTCTTTTATGTCAATTAGAAAAATGTAATTTACTGTGGAACATTCAGGAAAGGAGAATCAGCACGACAACATTAGCCTGGTTTGTTAGGTACAACTCATCTAGTTGTCAGATGCTTTCTAAAAGTTTGTTTCCAAAAATAAACAGTTGCCATTTATGGGCCGAAGCCTGCGAGCTAGTTCAGGCAGTCAACTCGAGCACCAATGATATATTAACACGTGACGCACTTCGTCCCTCTAACAACCAACCAAACACATTCTCCTAAACAAGCCGCTCTATTTAAGCTGCCAGGTCTTCCTGCCTCTGCCTCGCTATGCTGCCACTGCTGTGTTCACTTGCTACTGATACGTTCATGTTCCTGCTGCTGTGTTTCATGTTGCTGCTGCTCGCCTGCCCCGCCACCACCCAAGCTTCCACCTGTACGCTCGGGGGATAGTTATCTAATCATCACTCAATGTTCTTTGTAAATCTGTGGAGTGATGAGGCCCGAGCCTAGACGCCACACTCAAACTATATGCTGCTTCTAATAAACATATTAAGAAACACGTGAGTTGTCTGACTGAAATATAAATATAATTCCTATCCCCCAGAGGAATCTCCTGGCATCTTTCCACAAAGAGATGGTACTTCTGATTCATTCAGGACATGTTTAGCATTGCAGCAGGTTAACAACACTAAGGGGGAATGGAGATAGACCAGCTGGTCCTTTCTGTCTGGAAGACAATTATAGATAATAATGTGGAACAGTGGCGTCATTGCAGCATCAACAGGCGACGAGCGAATTCAACTTTAATGGTGAGTGTGCATTCCCAGTGTCTCTCTGTTTGCATGTTTCATCATGTGCAAGCTCGTTCATGAATGAAATTACCTCAAGGTCTTTTATTCCTTCCTCTGTATATTTAATAAGCATGCGTGTGATGACTGTGTGTTTTCTGTTGCTGAAGCTCTAATGCCCTCCTTCTCTATGGTCTGTGGCCCAAAAGCAGCAGCACTGCAATTATTGATGAGGTTCACTTATCAATAATTCAGCCATACATCTGATTAGCCAATAGGATTGATGGTGGGGCTCTGCACTGAATCCTCACACATCAATCCTCTACTTTGCTCTGGGCTGTTGTTATCTCTCCTCCCATTTCTTTCTGCCTTTTCCGTCTTTGTCCCTGTCATTCTGTCCATCTCTCTCTCCCCATCTCTCTCTCTCCCTGTCTCTCTCTTTCTCTTCTCTCCTTTTAATCCAATCCCTCTACATTACCAACATCGACCTGTCTCACCTCTTCGTCTTTCCAAGGCATTGATACCTGTCTAACTGGCAAACACTTTGTTCTGAGAGAGCCACAGTGACGTCAACAGGGGGCAAATGTCATTGACCGGGAAAAAACAAGTGGGACCAAAAGTAAAGGGATGCAGGTGAAACTGTGGGGGAGGGTTTAGCGGTATGCGTTTGTTACAAATAACCCTTTTCCCACTTAAATGAGATCAGTTCTAGTTCCGTGCGGGGGCTAGTTTGGTTCAATTTGCGGACGAAGTGAATTGAGTAGAAGCAAGAGATGTTGTTCATTAATGAAATACAAAAGAAAGGATCACCCTGAAGGTTTTCTCCCTGCACATAATCCCGCCTACGACGAGGTTACATACTCAATGACTTGACTCTTGATTTATAAAATGATTTTATGATTTAGAAATGATTGTGATGATTTGCTTCCCCAAGGCAACATAGTCCGAACGAAACTTAAAATGACTTCAGCACTGATCGAGGTTTACTGTTACTATCCAAATCTGTTCACGTTTTTCTTCGATTAAAGGTGGGGTAAAAATTCACTTCAGAAACACTTGTTGTTATATTCCATGGAATGCTCTTCACATCCCGATAGCAATAAATGAAATGCTTTGACGCTAAATATATACAAATATTTCATCTGTGGAAGCCGTGGCGCTGTAAAAAGCAAGTTCAATCATCTGCCTCGGCCCACGGCAGATCATTGGATGGCCTACCTGTCTGTCAGCCTCCCATCTCGTGTGTGTGGGAGGAGGGGCTCTGTAAGGAAGTCTGAAGGAAGGGGCAGATTTTTTTCGATTGTGTACTTTCAAATTCTAGCGCACTCGAGCTGGTTTCTCCATTCTTACCCTACCTTTAATAAGTTCAATCAACACGTCTTTAAACACTGCCAGAGCCTATACCTTGCTCCCGTTAGTGTTTACTTCCTGTCTGTCTTCTTCTGCTTTTCCCGTTATTGTTTACTTCCTGTCTGTCTTCTTCTTCTGATTTCTCTGTTGTGCTTCTCCATCTTCTTTCTACAATGACTGCACATATTCCCTTTACCTTCACTGTTGCTGCTCCTATATCCTCTGACTGTAACGGGGTGTGTTTGCACCCAAATGCAGCACACACAGGAACAGTTTGCAAAGAAGTTCAAAGTCAAATCCCAGCCCAAATCCCCTGGTTCCCAGAGCGACTGGCATCCGCCTTGGAAACACCTTGCGAAAAAAGGGGTAACTAAGAATCATGAGAGGCTGACGGACAGGAGAAGAGTCTGTGGGCATTGGGATGGAACAGAGAGCCTTTTCCAGGACAGCCAGGATCGATACCCATGCTGCCTGCTCCACAACCCCCATGAGCACAGAAAAGTGTGTGTAAATTAGTGCATGGGTGAATCCTCCACAAACAATAAGTGTGTTTGTCTGCTTGGAAAGAGAGAAACAGTGAAAGGAGGGAAGAGCTTGCCACCAAAAGAGCCAAAGTGTTAATTACTTATCGATCCAATTTGGCAGATGACTCCCTAAAAATGCGGAGGGCAGCTCTGCGCGGAGCTCAAAAGGAGAGAGAGGAGACAATCTACTCTTCAAAAGTCTCTCGGACTCCCATCTCTGCCTCACTAAATGTTTACTACCGATTGCTGGCCTCTGAGCCACGCCTGGCTGCACTGCTTACTGCCTTCTTATCACTTCCCAGTTATCTGACTCCTCTCTCTCTCTCTGTTTTACTCCCGTTCCACATCTCATTCCATCCTTCACATCTCATCGATGTCCTCTAGCCTCTCACTTTTTCTCTCTGCTCGGCGTTTCCCTCTCTTTCCAAAGAATCCTCAGTAAATCTGTGTCTTTATCAGCGCATTATGCTGCAGTACATTCCTCTGTGTTGTCCTTGTTTCTCTGATCTTCAGCATCTCTCTGTTTCTGTCTTCTTTAAGATTGTGCTTTTCATTTCACTAGCTGACCCCCCCCCCCATAATAAATCCCCTGCCTGCAATAAATGACTTTCTACTGTAAAGGTTGGTTAAGCAGCACCCTGCTGTGGACTGTTTGAATACCATCTCCCTATTTCTGTCTCCTGCCCGCAGCAGAAGCAGTTTTTCCTCTAAGAATATTGTCTATTATACTAACATGATGAATGTTGGTGCTGTATAGCCAAAACACTCACTGTAACATGTGGGGATAATACTCTCTGCATATGATCATCTGTTTTTAAACTAAATTGCTTTTTCTCATCAACATCCTCTTTAAAATGTGTATAATTGAGTAGAAGCACATTAACTGACACTCAAAAACAAATATACACATATATTAAAACAATCTGAATGTATATATTTGCCTATAGTAGTATGGAATGAGTGTGTACTTATGTCTTTGGTAGAAACCTCATAATGGTCCCATTAGAAATGCAGAGGATCGCCAGAGTTATTACAATTTATCCTGAGGGGAGACATTAATACATGTACCAAACGTCATGGTAATTCATCAAACACATGACGCAATACAGTCCAAATGAAATGTAAACCTACTGCTGGCCATAGAGAAAGAAAACTCACCATGTACTGTAAGTCCTCTGTTCTTAATTTCAATGTGATCAATGAAACCGTTATTGTGACAACTGATACCAAACCAAAAGGGGCGGTGGTGGCGAAGTCGATAGGGACTTGGCTTGGCAACTGGAAGGTCACCAGTTCAAGTCCCGGCAAGACCAAGTGCTACCGAGGTGTCCCTGAGCAAGGCACCGTTCCCTACACTGCTCCCCGGGCGCCGTTCAAAATGGCAGCCCACTGCTCCTAACACTAGGATGGGTCAAATGCAGAGAAACAATTTCCCCATGGGGATTAATAAAGTATATCAAAATCAAAAAAAAAAGAAAAAGAAAAAGGCTGACCTGGTGGTGGAGTTAGATCTATGAGCTAGATGCAAAGACAGGGGATCACCAAAGACACACAGATGTATCCTCAGTGGACCATGAATGTCTGAACTAAAGTCCATAAGAATCCATCTTTTAGTTGTTGACATATTTAAGCTTAATATCATTGCCATCGCAAGGGGCCCATTATCCACCCTTAATCTACTTTCTCTTCTAAACAGAATTATCTTTAATTTTTCAAGAATGGATACCTACAAATGATATACAGTACAGTAATCTATTTTTTTATGTCTTTTGGTGTTTGATTCTATTTGTAAAAAAACGGAATACATCTCCAGAAAGGCTAACAACACAAGTACATGATACATCTTTGTTTATTGTAAGAACAAAACAGTATGTGACAATTGCATCAATTAAAATAGCATTTATATACAATATGAGATGGGATCCAAGCATCAGTAAACATGCCCCCTGCAGCTGGATCCGAACCGGGATTGTTGCTCACTCTCTTATGCTTAAAGTCTGCAAAGCACTTTGAATTGCATTGTGTTGAAATGAGCCGTATAAATAAACCTGCCTTGCCTCGTGGAACAGGTCTTGTGCTGCTTTGTACATTGCATTTCTTTCTACGTTTGTGTTATTGAAATATAAGTATCCTTGATAACATAATACTAAGAACACTATGCTTTGAAATAAACAACATGACACTTCAACACTAAATAAGTGCAAATGAAATCTTTCAATATCCACATTCCTCGAGGAAGTAAATCAACGTTTATTACTTTTATTTTTTCAATTGTATGATCAAATTGAAGGAGAGCTTCACCTGAAAACACCTGAACTTTACTCACCAACTTAAGCACTTTTCCAGATATCACATTTTTTATCAACCGTTTTTGAGCTCCCACTGATCTTACACTGTTCTTCTATCTGGCTTATTAAATGCTTCCCTGTTGAGAAATGTCCATCTCGTTTGCAGAGCGAATTCAAACTCGAGGACTTTACTCCAGCCTGGGATTTGCAAGCTGGTTTACGAGCGATTCTCCTTTTTATAATAAATGAAACATGGTCTTGTTCCACAATACTTAATATCTTGAACCCCTATATTATTTCCCATACGTATGAAACATGATCTTCAGAACTTGTTGCCCTAAGAGTGAAAAAGTGCATTTCAATGGTAAAATGATGATTTCAGGTAATAACTTTAAGCAGGGGTTACATTGGGGTTTCTTATGAGGGATGTGCAGGGGCACATGAAACAATGGCAGTCTTTTGTGGTTAAAATGCATATTATATAATGTACGATTAACATATATCTCAATATTTTGAAAAAGCATTTTAAATTACCTATTCCTTTTGCAATCTTGCCAAAACATCTTGAAAGGAAAACTACACGTGTATTCAATAAGTAACCGCTATCTTCAATGCTTATTGAACAATTATATGCATGTCTATTTTGGATCAATACTGAGATCACAATGATCTATCATGATTATTTTTGGTGTAAGTAACAAAGTATTATTTTTGCACATATCATTTACTTCTATAATGTCCCAGTTACATGTTTTGCTATAATCCTGCAAATTAGTTATGGGTATGGCTGCACAATATTTAAACAAGCTTTAAAACGGACTGTCTATATATGGGCCTCTAGAATCTAAATGATGACATCTAAAGAATATACTACAAAGGTAATACAGTTTTAGATTTGTTTGACCATGCTGGACCCAGATAAGTGCCTCCTTGTGCTTTACTTTAACTGCCTCATGCATCAAGGACACACTTGTCAGGCAGTAGGAATGTCAAAGAAGATATTTTATAGTTATGATGGAGAAAGGTTTAGAGGAATGTTGGGCACTGACTCCAAAACAGCTGCCGCCCAAACCCTTCCATCACATCAGGTTAAAGGGTAGTACAACTCTTCCTGTTGTGGTTCTTGCTGTTAGATGAAATGTTTAAAGAAATATTTTCAAACTCTTTGGAGAAGTAGTGATCTATTGTAATCTATTGAAACCATAAGGGCAGACAACAACTGGAGCAAGAGGAACAACCAAGGTTGGGCCCACAGTAATTTGTGGCATTCCTTTTTCTGTTAATATCCAATCTGAAGGAATGAGTCCTGAAACCCAGACATGAGTTTACTTCCTGTTACCTCCCCTCGTTGTCAAAACCTTTTTTTTTTTATGGTGTTTCAGGTTAGATGCCTGAAATTAGGTTTGTGGTTAAAAGAAGCTTAACATGTTTTCAGGGTTTGTTCTACAGCATAATACATGTCAGTAAATATCGGCAGTGATGGTCCGAAACGTCTATATGTCTTTAAAACTGCGGTTTCCAACTAAGACAAACTACACGTCATCACGCCAAAAATTAGCCACCTTTAGCTTAGCGGTGTACCCAATGTTATTTTTTGCAATATACAAAAATCAGACTCCATCAAACCAAAACCTCAAAAAAAAATCTTAAAACCAAGCTGACAAAAAAAGAAGGTTCAGGTTATGTAAGTTGCTCCAGCAAGGACTTTATTAGTAAAACGTTTCCTGGGTGATAGTTAATTTTTCCAGCTTAAGAAGACGTTGAACCAATTGTATTACAGGGTGACCTGGACCACATGCTGTTTGTAACAATGACTGAATACTGATGTTAGCCTGAAAATGCAATTTCTCATGGAGATTACACAGCTGAGTCACAGCAACACATACACTCAACATCACGACATATTTACAAGAGAGGAAGTGAGGATGTTGCAGGTGAAATCCATTCAGATTTTTGGAGTTAGTGGTTTGTAACAGAGGTGGTTTCTGCTGCGTAGCCAAACATTTTTTTGCATGAGCTGTTTATTACTCAATAACCAGTGTTTTTTTATGTCTGTCGATGATTGGATGTCAATGTTTTGTGAGCGTTGGCCTTGGTTACAGGACTGCAAAGCCCATTGATTACTTTAAAGAGGCCATATTATGCTTGTTGGTGTGTTGTGCATGTAAATGGTCTGCACAGACTTAAATCCCAAATGTTCTCTCCCACTAATTCCCCCCGCCCCCCCCCTGCCTGAAATGCTTCCACTGGACTCCTTTGTTGACTTCCAGGACATAATGACATCACTATATAACACTCGCGCTTCTATTGGCTAGCACTCCAACACATTTAATGTGATAGGCTAAGGGGCGGGACATCTCATCAGCTAACCAATCAGAGCAGACTGGACTCTGGTTTCCGACAGAGGGTGAAAAGAGCTTTTTGAACATTAAAGCATGGAGACATGTCACAGTAGAGGAACACAATTCAAATATGAACCTGAACATGAGCATACCATTTCCTCTTTAACACAGTTTTTCCGCATAATGCTGAAACACCTCACCGAAGACACCAGATATCAGCACATTGGGACAAACACACACCGCATTCACAGCCTTTACCCTCGATGTGCAATTCATACCCATATCGCTCCGGGATGAAATGTCTGGCTGTGGAATTTGAGTTCTGGGCATATATAGAAATGTGTTTTAGTCTGACAGTAAAATAGATAAAAAGTGAAATCCATACATTTTTGATTGAATGTGAAATACCGTTATTTTATTTCCACACAATACATGCACTTTGCCAATGCCTTCTGATGTAAAGTCTTTAAAGCTGAGCGGCGTATACAATCATTTTTCCCCAACAGAACTTCGAAAAACTCTTCTGCAGAGAGACAACATTTGATTGCCTCCCCTCTCAGCATTTTCTTTTCTTGTTTGAGTTCTGCGACTCCGGCTTAACTTTCTGACCCCCAACTGAAACCTCCATATCCCGCTCTTTTGAATCTTATATCCAACAATTCCTCTCCTTTCTCCCCCTCCCTCTCTTTCCAGATGGAAGTTTAAATGAATATAAATTAATGAATATCATTACAGCTTCTTAAATAGCCGTGCCGTATTACTAACCCTTCTCGGCTTTATCTCCCTCCGCACATGTGTCCCAGACAACCAAACCTTTCTGGGAAAAATAGATAGAAAAGGCTAACTACTGTTTTTTTTTTCTCCTCCAAATGGAAGGAAATGCTCACTCTTTCTTTCAGCAGGGGAGCGAGGCGTGCCTTAATGAGTTTTGTGCTTAACGAGGGAAGTCTAATGCCTCCCGACATGTTTTTACTGCCGATATCAGTGTCCTACAGTCTGTTCACTTTTAGACAACATGAGCCACCCAATGAATTACATTTTATATTGTTTTTTAAAAATGTGCTTGATATTGTGCGTGAGTGTTTTTTTTCCTTTTTTCCCGACGGGGATAGTTAAATTATGAATTTAATGTTCTTACATTGAAGATGTATTTGCCACTTGTTTATTTTCTAAAAGGCTGCTGTGTTCTTAGAAAAAAACATCCGGCTAAATAACTATGAAAAGTTAAAAACTGACTGACGCATGACGTCGTTTTAATTGAAGATGGGACAATGAATAGATTGTTTGCTTTTTTGTTGAGAATTTAGACTGTTTGCAAAGTCCTTGAACACAAACTTAGTATTTGTACACACTAGTTGGATGACTCATTTTTAAATTTTTGGGAGTCTGGACCGACCAAGCCATAAATGATTTCGTCCCCCCAGTTGACACAGCTGATATTTACTGCAAAGCTTCTGGTTGTTATTTGTCCTTTAAAATGCAGCATGTAATATTTGTAAAGTCCAGTCCAATGATCTTGTACACTGTAGTCTATTCAAACATTGAATCAGCAAAATATCGCCTTGAGAAATAGGCTACTGCAAAACATGTACCCAGATGTTACAATTGTGATGTTAAAAATTCTTTCAACAAAGGCCAAGCTTCTTCCTTCAGTGGCTTAATGGCTTTTTTTTTGTCATTCATCGGAAATGTAACCAACTTCTATTTGTATGTGATCCTCTTTTTCTGCAACCTCGATTACAATGTGTCAATACTACTCCACGGCCTTGGCTTATTTTCTGTAAAAAAAACACATCAATTAAAACCAAATAAGAATATATATAAATACAGATGCTAAAATGCCCCAACATATTTCTATCCTTGATACAATGAAAAGCAGTTAAATGTGTTAATGAAAAGCAGCTATATGTGTTATACCTTAAATACATTTTTCATTTAAATGTTTCTAGATAATAATAGATATGCAAACTCTTTAATAAAGTAGACATTATTAACATAAATCATTATTAAATTGTAAAAAAGATATGACTGTGTGACTAAATGTGATCTAGGAGAGAATATTTGCTTATGTTTATTATGTTATTTATATTGTTGGGAGTTGAGACAAGGAAAATATTTATATATGGAGCCGTGTGGCGCAGTGGGTTGTGCGTATGCGTTCGGATCACGGGAGCACAGGTTCAAACCCCACTGCAGTCAGCATGTCGTTGTGTCCCTGAGACACTTCACCCCAAATTGCTCCTGTGGGGATTGTCCACAGTATTGAGTAGGCTATGTAAGTCACTTTGGATAAGAGCTTGTGCATGTTATTTTGTATTGCTGTTTGAACCCCAATCATGTCCCAGGGCAATTTAACCCGAACAGTATTAAAGGGTCCACAATGTGAACATAAGGTAGGGTTATTTTGATGCACACTTTGTCTTTTGTTTCATCCTGTTATGAAGTGGCATCCTGTAAGAGGGTGCATGCTGTCACTGGAGCAGATGAGCAGAATACCTATTAGAAATGTAAAAATCGAATAGCTCTCATAAGAATATTTCCCTGTCCACTTTCACACAGGATTAACAGCCAGTGTGAAAGCCATTCCCAGTGTTCCTAATGTCCTAACAGGGTGTTAAACTGGTGACCCAGAGATGTGTGGGAAAATTGCGCCGTAAATCAGCGCTTGATAATTCACGTGCCTCCGCTCCAATCTGCATCTCTGTGCTATCTGGCTACATGTGCAGGACTCAGGAGTGTGAATGTAAACACTGCATGTGTTCTGCATGAAACACCAGCATCCTCACACATATTAGTAAAACTGAAATTGAAGAATCTAAACCCGTTTTAAGCTTGGAAACGGAAAAGATAGAAATGGAATGCCAACATTCTTCGTTACTATGACTACGAGATTAAATATATCCGTAGTAATTCTGTATATTTCAATTGTGTATTCTTTGGATCAGGGATGTGAAACTTAATTTCAACGCATGCTGGCTGCATCAGTTGTACATTAAGTATACCTACTCATATTACATAATTACCTCTGCATTTAATTACTATTGGTTTTAGGAATAACTTCAAAAATAACTCTGAAAGCAAGAAATTGGAGGGAAAGTGAACAGCAATTGTACAATTATCTAAAAAACACATAATTATTTATTCATATATTCGGCATTAACGCAAAAATACTGTATGTACAGTATAGGCACATGCACTCACATGTATCTGTTATGATCACCCAATCCCATACATTTATGAGATTAAGAAACCCCCATCATCACTTATTAATCAAAGATCGCAAGTCACAAAACGAGATGCATTGTGGGACATGTAGTTTATGGACACTGTACATCTGTAAAACAGTCTACAATTGAATGATAAGCCAATAATAAATAAAATAAAATGGGACTATTCTGTATGAAGCAGAATGTGAATAAGTCTATGTACTCTGGTCCTGCTTTGGTAAATATTTTTGATGTCTTTGATGTGATGTCTGTTCTTTATTTGCAGGTCCCATTGTTATTGTTATTATTATTATTATTATTATTATTGTTATTATTATTACTATTATTAATTTTATTATTATGCGCCACGTTCCCCCTTCTTCTCCAGTAGGACTAGGATGAGGGTGTTGCACTTGTCCTTTTCCATATACATGTGATGTTTTGGTGTTGTTTTGTTGTTGTTGTTGTTGTTGTTGTTGTTTTGTTTCTTTCCGTTAACCGTCAAGTGGGAAATAAATATTTTTCGTGTTTCTCTTAGTATCCTAAGATACTGTTATGTTTGGCTGTGAATAAATTTGGCTGTGAAAAATAAATACGAAGGACAGACCATCTATTTCTATTTCTTTTTTTAGAAAGGGGAAGGAAATATAAGATTTGTTTCTTCTCCCTGCTCCTTTTCGCTCCATGGTGTGTTTATAGAGACATGTTTTGTTAACAATTATTATACATTAAGTTATATATATCTATCAACATTTTACAATCTCTAAATGGGAAATGAATATGAATCAGTTTTGTTGGTCTTTGAATGATTTGGAAAACATAAGCCTCTTTTTTGTGTGCATGAATTGTTGGACTTGCATGTGTATTCATGTGAGAGAGGTTGTAGGTATTTCCGTGTCTCTCTTGTGCCTGATCAATGGCCCCTGCCTGTGCTTCAGCTGTCTTATAATTACACCGCCGTCTGCGGCGTGTTGGAAAGATCAAACACTGTCTCGATCCTCTCACAGGGCACAGATCTAAGAAGAGTCAGCCGTCGATAGAAAAGGTCACTTGCTGTGTTTTGATGCCTCACAATAGTTTTTGGGTTGTTTTTTTTCCCTTTCACTGTCTCCTTTCTTTTTTTCTGTCTTATGTCTTACTTTCATGTATGAGGAATGAGCCGGTAAAATGTCACCGGCACTCAGAAGTGATTATTGAGCAGAGGACAGCGGGTGGACGAGGTCGAGGAGCAAAGACAAGAAAGGGAAAAATAAAAGGAAATAATGAAAGAGTTGTGATACTGCCAAGCATATGACAAATCCTTGAGCCGACATGATCAATACAGGATCTGCTATTGTGAGAATGTGATTTTATTTAAGGGTAGTTTAAAAATCTGTAAGATAGTCAGTGTTACCCAAGTGTTTAAGTATTGGTCGGAGTTGTTCGATGGAGAAACTGTGGTGTGAATTTAGGTGGAGCAGCATTTGACTTACACATAACACTGTCTTTGACATGCAAGATATTTGTGATTAATAATTAAACTTGATTAAATTAAGGATTAAGGAGATAAAAACAATTTGTGCCTACTGTAAATCACATTCAGGCACCTCTCTTGCTATTCCCTTTTTGTATAACGGCTGTACATTAACAGTGAAAGGTACATTTGAAAAGCATTTGCTGAAAATGTGCATTATACTGGCGTAATCTCTTCTTCTCCTTTTGCTTTAAAACACAAGAAGGTGGGTGTAGTGATCGTACAAAGACCCATAAAGATGATTGTAGTCATTAGATGCAGTTTAGTTCAGGTTTATAGAGTGGTGAAGGAATGAGTCCTGAAACCTCAAAATGAGTTTGACCACATTTGTTTTCAGTGAGAAACCTGAAAAAAGACCGTTGTTATCAAACGTTTAAGATATTTTCACGTTTTGTTCAACAACAAAAACACATAATTACTGTTTTTCAATCCATTACATGTCACTTGTTAGACGCTTTTATTCAAAGCCACTTACACACTCAATACTGTGGACAATCCCCACAGGAGCAATTTGGGGTGAAGTGTCTCAGGGACACAACGACATGCTGACTGCAGTGGGGTTTGAACCTGTGACCATGTGATCCGAACACCAAGGCTCTACCCACTGCACCACACACCTCCATCCATCCATTAGGGTTGTTTATCTGTTCACAGAATCCAAATCACAAAGCCTACTTTTGGAAAACATCCTAAACCTGACTTACACAACTTTCTACTACATTGATCTTTTTCATAACTTTGCTCTGTGATTAAAGTTCCTCAACCTCACTCCTGTTGTTCTGTGGGAGCAGCGCAGGGAGGAAGTGACTCACTGAGAGAAGGCACTTGATCTCAGTTTGAAGCGTGGCAGAGATGAAGGTATGAATGTTAAAGAACAAGTGGGCGAGACTCAATATGTTTATGATTCAGAATGCACTGATACTGAAGTCTAAACAAAGAGACTTCCTGTGAACGATTGCTTCGGTTTCACTCCACGTGTAAAGGCAATCATGCAACAAGTCTTCTAGAACAACCTCTTTCTCATCTTACACCCTCATATGGCCATTGTTTGATCACTGTTGATTTCTTTACTCTTTGATAAATACATTTATATGGACAATAAGCAGTATAGTGAGGCACTGTATCAATTCTGGAACAATCTATTTACAGAAGTTTGATGCATATACGTATTTAGATGGGGCAGTGAGTGAAAAGCATATATGTACATGTTATTGAACTGTTTATGTTAGTAATCAAATACTAATATGTATCTACAGTAACTGTAACAGGAGCTGTTCACAAGTAATAATACAAAAATACAAATTCCATGTACATAGGATGGAAATACTTTTTGCATTCATTTACAGAATGCAATTTTTCCCAGATCTTTTGAGCAGTTTAAACTTAGTTTGTCAAGGGTAGAGCATCCCTGTGGAAAAGCTGTTCACCTGCATGTGATCAACATATTGTAGCTCAGATAATTAATGACTTGATCAGTTCCTCTGCTGGGAACATCTGGATGAGTGTGGTGTGGTCGTCAGGTATAGACGCAAATCTTCACGAAAATCAATCTCCCCATCCACATTTGGTTTCTGGAAGCTGGCCTTGTTCATGACAGGTTGTGTATTTTTTGATTTTCCTTTTATTCCCTTCTCCACACACACACGCACGCACGCTCACACGCACGCACGCACGCACGCACGCACGCACACACACACACACACACACACACACACACACACATACACACACGGCCTGTCTTATCTGTCTTGCTCTTGTTATTTTCTGCACCTCTTTCCCTGTTCCAACTTCAGTCAATAATAAGTGAAGCAGAAATTTGGTTAGTGGCATGAGGCTGGATGTAATCCAATAACAGGAAAACACCCACATATGCCTCAGAGTCTGTGAGGTCCACACACACACACACACACACACACACACACACACACACACACACACACACACACACACACACACACACACACACACACACACACATACACACACACACACACACACACACACACACACACACACACACACACACACACACACACACACACACACACACATACACACACACACACACACACACACACATACACACACACACACACACACACACAAACAAACACTGTACTTGTGTTTTCTAGGACACCCCTTTGATTTAGTTAGGCCCCAGAGGCAGTTAAGTTTTATATAAGTATTATATTGGCACCCAGACATCAATTCCTCTTCTTCTGTATTTGATTACTTCTTTGCAAAGTAACTGTTTGACTTCTTCCGGTGAACTGGATTATCGTAAGAACACCTTGAAGCAACCAGCAACCTCCAGTCATACAGTCACACACACACGAAGAGAACACATTTTACTGAATAAATGTATGAACCTCATCAGTTATTCAAGCTTTGAAAACACACTCACAAACACCTAAAGTGCACGCATGAATTCTCGTGAAGTTCTTTATGTATAAATTAGGTTCAAACACCTGGCGCAAACTTAATGCTCTTTGAAACTCTTTGTTTATTCAGTTGTGTATTTTCCTTTAGTGTGTTATATAGGTATGTGTGCATGTAAATGGTCTACAAAGACTAAAACAGTCTTGTAGTACCACCGTTTGGCCTCTAGAATAATTTGCTTCAACACCCCTGTACTGTACCTGCCCCCGACAGCGCTGGCCCAATTTAACCCCTGCTTGTATCACACTTCTCGAGCATGTGTTCAAAACATCCCATGACTCATGAAAAACCTCTTGTTGAATCCACACATCAGGGGGAACCAATCAAAGAGCCCTTCATTACTGTGTGACCTACACAGGGGCATGAGTCATACGGAGGACAAAGTGAGCAGCAATGAGAGGCGATGAGAGAAAGCTGTTCACTAACACTGTAGGATTATTTTCCTGAGTGTCATTCATCACTGCAGATCATCTGCCATGATCTGTTTTCTGAGCACATCTGCTCAGCTGACTCTTTATAGGGGGCCAGGCATGGTAGAACACACATACACACAAACACACACACGCAAACACACACACACACACACACACACACACACACACACACACACACACACACACACACACACACACACACACACACACACACACACACACACACACACACACACACACACACACACACACACACAGGCCTGCCAAGCCTCCATTACATTGGTTTACCTCCACTGATACTGCCTGTGTCTATTTGGAAAGGTGGTTGCAGAATGATGGTCAGCAGTTATAGCTAATGGTGTAAAATACAGTAGATACTTTACCTTGGGAATTGAAGCATTTATTCAACTGGATAGTATTCATGATGGTAAACATATGTAACAATGTTTTGTTTGAAGGACCATACTCATACTACTCATTTTCCAAAACATACTTCTTTGTCTACTTTCCTGATAAAGTTCTGAGTCAATATTCAGAGTTATCCATGAGTCTATTATTTAGTATTTACTTGCAATGCATAATATCAGCCCTCTTGACACGTCCCATGCCAACATCCAGCAAAGACCCGGTGGACCATCAGGGGGCCCATCAGTTTTACATTTGAATTAAGATGTACAAATATGTACTCTCTGCCATATCTCCTCTTCTGTGTGTGTCGCTCGGGCACACACAAACACACACACACACACACACACACACACACACACACACACACACACACACACACACATACACACTATACATCACTTCAGGGGACATTACATTGACTTACATGCATTTCCTGGAGACTTATCCTAACCCTAACCCTAACCAAGTCTTCACCCTACAATAAATTATTCCCCTCATGGGGACCTCCATTATGTCCTCATAAGGGACATGAGTCCCCACATGTGACTGTGTAAACAGATGTAGGTCCCCACAAGGATAGTAATGCTAGGTCACACACACACACACACACACACACACACACACACACACACACACACACACACACACACACACACACACACACACACACACAGTAAGTTCAGAGACCTATACGTTCTTTCTGACAGGTTGTTATAATACCACTATCTCACATTCACACACATTACTTTTCTTTACATCGGCTTACATTTCAAATATGTTATAGCTTACACATTGGCGATAATAACACAGATTTCTCCTGGGAGGGCTGAATCCTAAATGGACGGGGTGGGTCTTGTCCAGTGCCAAGGCAGGGAGACCTATTTGTAGCAGCTCAAATGGACAGGGGCACAACTGTACACATAAAATGTATACGCAAATTAAATGACACACAGTCCCCATGCACTGCCATTACATTTAATGAGATGAGTGATTTGCATGAACACATTTTCTCAATACACACTAACTGAAGCACAGGACTGTATAAGGCAGGGTGTTATCAGGATGCACTTGTTTTTCTCAGCACTAGCGGAGAGGAGGACAGATGACAGACAGAAAGCCAGGAGAGAGGACACCGGGATGAGAGAGGAAAGTGGAAGCAACAGTGAAGGAGAAAGAAATAAACGTGGAGGGCCAGAGGGACAGGGTAAGCGGGAAACCCAATCTGTGGGTTGATGGGGCTCCTCAGCACAGCGGCAAAATCAATTTGACTGGTGCTGCTCCTGCTCTGAATGAGAGGCAAGGATGATGAAGCGAGAGAGGGGAGAGAGGGAGGGAGAGGAGATGGAGAGCACGGTGGCGGGACAAGGATGGAGCTGTGGAGTCAAGAAGTGTGTGGCGGTGGAGAGAGAGAAAACGGATGGAGGGAGTAGGAAGGGGAGAAGAGGAAGAGGTCAGGGTGGGGACAGAGAGCACGTAGAGTTAACGGATAGGCAATATAAGACATACAGCCATTTGATGTTTACTTGTGGGTATGAACGCTGGACAACTTTGAAATATACAGACAATAAAACAACAGGGAGAGCGAAAATGTGCCATACTGCAATGTGTACACATCAGGCGCTGACAAATCCTCGGCGATCACACAACTGCATTAAAGTGGAACTTGACTATCCAAAGGGAATGAGATATTACACAAAAAGAGCATTTCTTTGTATCACTCGCATGCATTTTAAATAAAGACAAGGCAATGAATGGGTCTGTGTTACTTTAACCAATGCAAATGCAATTCTGAGAGAACACCTCATTTTTTTTTTTTATAAAAAGTGCTACTGTAGCTTAAAAATCTCACTTTAGCTGCTGAATGATGTCAATGTATGAACATGAAATGCCTTATAAGACCAATAACTGTAATCGTTTTCTTTGTTATAACCTCAATGACAGAAAACAGACTCATTGCCTTTTTCTAAGGGTAAGTAAACCTGAAAACGAGTTTTATATTTCTGCTTTAAACAATACATACTGAATTAGCACTTACGCTAATTAGCTGCATAGCTTATTAGCTAACTGCCAATAGAGGTGCAATGGATACAATGACACACGTTTTGCCACCAACAGGTACCAGCTTACATCATGTTATTGGCTTGATTGCCTTTTTGTAATCAGGGCGACTATTTACACCATAGGTTTGCTTCTTTCTTTAAATGTAACCAAAAAAAGCGAAACGAAAATACTGAACATTTGGAATAAGAATCACGAGAGGAAGACTTTGAATATCAACCTCCAGGGAGCGCTGATAGGAAATAATTTGTGAAGATATGAAACACCAAGCTGAAATACGGAATACTGTGAAGATCTGCAGCTTCAACACTTATCTCAAAACCCTCTTTATTTAAAATTGATCAGAGAACCAGATTTAAATTAGCTTTTTAACATAACAGAAGAAAAGACAGATTGGGAATTCATGGTGGCGTGGATATAGCATGGATACGTATCTAAACGCCATTTACAAGATGACATAAGAGGGCTTCCTATTGTGTTATTATCAACAATCATATTTCAATTGTAGCAGAAAAAGATTTTGGGTTTTTAATATTTTGTAAGTTTTAGTTTCTACTGAAGGAAGTTAATAAATGTAAATTCTATTCTGAATAATTGTTTATTTTGTGTTTTTTTCAAGTCTTGTATAGTGACTATATAGCTAGCCGCATCCATTTGAATTAATGGCTCTTAGCGTGTGTGTGTGTGTGTGTGTGTGTGTGTGTGTGTGTGTGTGTGTGTGTGTGTGTGTGTGTGTGTGTGTGTGTGTGTGTGTGTGTGTGTGTGAGTGAGTGAGTGTGTGTGTGTGTGTGTGTGTGTTTCCTCACTCACTCTATCCTGTTTGTATCATGAAGGCTGTTAGCTCCAGAATGGTACTCCTTATTTTCTCGTTGCTGCTGACAGCCTCAGCCAAGAGGCAGCTATTTTTAAAAATGAGTGGGAGACTGTGTGAGCTAATAAACGAGCTCACACACACACACAAACACACAAATACGCACACACACACACACATTCTCATATAATCACAGGCTGTATTTGCATAAAAACAAAGATTTCTGTTCAGCTAAAGTCAGTCTCGCAACAACAGGTACGTTCACAGAAGCACCTTTGACATTTATCTGCTCAAATCCTTTATGAAAAAAAGAGCAATCCACGTTTCTCCACACATGAACATACACACACACACACACACACACACAAACACACACACACACACAAACACACACACACACACACACACACACACACACACACACATACACACACACACACACACACACACACACAGCTAAGGGAAAACACATCTCCATTTCCCCGAATTGAGCTTGTCTTATGGATTGAATAACTGATCCCCTTTTATTTAAAGCTATCTATGAATAGCATTACAATCTGACACCAGCGAGAAATCATTCCTGATCTAATGTAGCGGAAGATGTTACCACATCTGTTCTTCCACATTAGAGGCGGACAGAAATACAAGAGAGGGAAACGTGTTAACTCCAATATCCCCTATCTTTCACATGTCATTGTTGTCCCTCCTTGTTGCTCGTGTCTTCTCTCGTTCTTAACTTCTCCATAGAGTGGTGCAGTGAGGACGTTTTTTTGTAGGCCGACCCAGATGTTAGCATTGCAAGCGCTCCCAAGGACAGAATAGTAAAGGGATTCTACCATTAGATCTTGGAATATTGCAGCAAATATGCTCTGCAGCTATACACGTTTATGAAACACGTTTTGTTCAGCAGGATAACCTCCAGAAATCAACACCATTTTATGATTTTTTAAGAGTAAATGCAATCACCAGAAGTAAAAAGATCCATCCATCCATCCATCTTCTCCCGCTTATCCGTGGTCGGGTCGCGGAGGTAGCAGTTCCAGCAGAGAGCCCCAAACTTTCTTTTCCCTGGCCTTATCAACCAGCTCTGACTGGGGGGTCCCAAGGCGCTCCCAGGCCAGAGAAGAGATATAATCCCTCCATCTGGTCCTAGGTCTACCCCTCGGTCTCTTCCCAGCTGGACGTGCCTGGAACACCTCCCTAGAGAGGCGCCCAGGTGGCATCCTAACTAGGTGCCCGAACCACCTCAACTGGCTCCTTTCGACGCGAAGGAGGAGCGGTTCAACTCCGAGTCCCTTCCGGATGACCGAACTTCTCACCTTATCCCTAAAGGAGACACCAGCCACCCTGCGGAGAAAACCCATCTCGGCCGCTTGTACCCGCGATCTCGTTCTTTCGGTCATGAAAGTAAAAAAGAAGAAGTAAAAAGATAACGTTAATAAACTACATCATGGCTGCCCATCACCACCAGCTAAAGGCGGCTAATGTTCGGCGGGAAGATGCTCAGTGGTTAATTTAGTAACTTGTGAGCAACTGCTTTTTATGACACATAGACGCTTTAGACAATCACCAGTGGGGTAAGGACATCTCTTCAGCTTGTTTAACCATATTTCAGGCATCTAACCACAATCGGTTAAAAAGCTGTTGACTCCAAGACAAGGGAACAGGAAGTGGTAAATGCCATCTAATTTTTTGGTTTTAAGACTCACTCTGGTTCTTGGCTTTTCCCTCTTGTTTTCCCTCCCTCCCTGTGATAGATAATGTAGGCCTAATAATAATATGATTGTCTAATTCGGATCAGGGGGTCACAGGTTCAAACCCCAATGCAGTCAGCATGTCGTTGTGTCCCTGGGCAAGACACTTCACCCCAAATTGCTCCTGTGGGGATTGCCCACAGTATTGAGTATGTAAGTACCTTTGGATAAAAGCATCTAACAAGTAACATGTAATGTAATGTGTTGTAGCCAGTGTTGGGACTAACGTGTTACTGTAACGCAACTACTTTGTGTGGTAACTAATAGCGTTACTAGTTCCATATTCCCATTAAGTAATGCCGTTATAGTTACTGTGATTTAAATGGGTGCGTTACTGCGTTACATTATGTGATCCGACTGAACCGAACGCTCCCTGCGGATGTAACTTACAGGCGAATACAGTGATGTCCTCTCACAGTACCATGGAAAAGTGAAAGTAACCAGAGAGGAGTGATGATTTGTTAACGCGGGGTAACATTTCAGGGTAAGCCAATCAGAGACAGAGTTGGGCGGGTCTTGCCTTATGGGGAAAATACACACACACACGGACACTTGCTAATTCTAACACACACACGGCAACGCTCACCACACTAACACACACACACACAATGGCAGATGCAAGTATCAGCGAGAGCAGCAGCGCATTTACAACTTGGAGATATAACCACTATTTTCAATTTGTGGGGATAAAGGACGCAAAAAATATTACGGTCAAATGTAAACTGTGTGCAGGACAGAAAGCATTGTCCACATCGAATAACAGCAATGCCAATCTCCTGAAGCACCTAACTAATGTACATGGGGCTATAAAACTAGTCGCCAAAGACCCCACCGTCTCAACCACCAGCAGTGACCCAGATGGAGCAACACCATCTAAACAGCCAAAAAACGATTCTTTCAAATCGCCACATGTCACCCAGAGTCAACTAAATAGATTGCCAGGTATGTTGTTGAGGACATGCTGCACGCAACGGTCGAGTCTGTTGCCTTCAGAGAACTAGTCAGCAAAAAACAACACAAAAACTTGTATTTTTATTGTTATTACTTTTAAAGTAAAGTAACGTGTTACTAGTTACTTTTATAATTTAGTAACTAATAAAGTAACTAGTTACTTTTTGAGAGCAGTAACTATAACTATTACTAGTTACTTTTTAAAAGTAACTTGCCCAACACTGGTTGTAGCCTAATTAGAGTTTCTCACTGACATCAGTCTAACCTATGGGTATTGACCAGTAGGGTCAAATGCATTAGTTATTTTGTTGCTGAATGCCCCATTTATATCACACCTCTAAATGCAGAGCAATTAGGCAGATTAAGTGCTCACTAGAGCTAATGACTGCCTTGGTGGCACAGTGAGGAGGATGTGAGCAAATAGTTTCCACATTCTTAATTTGAAACATAAATTGTAAAATTCAGTGATCTTTTGTGAAATTTAGACCAACTGAAAATGTCACTCAGTAATTCAGAAATACGTTGTCTTTTACATTTGTTGATTAAGTTTGACTGTCTTTCAATCACCAGGCAGAGAAATTATTCATACGTGTTCAAACTGTGAGATGTTTTGAGGTAAATTAGCAAGACTGTATAGTTTTGGTTTCAAAGTGTTAAGGTGAACGGGACAGAAACACTCATAATTAATGATATTTCATGCATTTCTATTCTGTTCCGTCTAATACAGTCGAGCAATAAAGACTTTGAAGAAATTGGCTACTAAGATTTTTCAATAAAATAGGAATATAACAAAAGGAAATGTAATTAACTTTCTGAAAATGTCAGAATAATACTTGAAAATGCTAATAATGCTTAATTACTGTGGGTGCATCGCTGTAATTTACAGTAATAAGATCTTCAGGAAAGTAATACAAATCAAAGTGGATGGGAATTAAATACAATTTTCAAAAGTGACCCCATGGCCCCATTGTAAAAATAAAAGTATTTCCGACTTGCTTGTTGTTAAAATGACACAACAGAAGGATTCAAATTGATCTGATGTGTCCTAAAAGTACAATATTGCCTTGGAACGTTAGCAAATGAAGCAAACGGTAATTTAGGCTGTGTGACTCCGAGCCACAGTGTGTGAGTAATGTGTGATACGTTGTGTTTCTGTGCTCCATGTCGAGCTCCACGCTCTCTCTTTGTTGGAGTGACATTGAAACAGGCTGCTTATCCCTTGATCACCGCCAGCTTCATTTGTCTCAATTAGCTACGACAGCTTTTGCTTTTCTCATGTCCACTTCCATTAGCCGGTTTCGCAACATTGCGCATGGCGTCTGTGTCAGCGTGTGTATGTGTGTATGTAAGCTTGAGAATGTGAGGTTGAAACAGGAAAGTAAAGTAAAAGAGAAGCTTTAAAATCCTCTTGTCCTAACTGACACGTCTTTTTTTCATCAAGGACACACATAATGACAAGTAAACACTGACGGCTGTTAGCTAGCTAGCGCGCTACATATGTGACGACAGCTAGCTAGCAAGCAGCAATCTTTCGTGGTTCCAAATTATTACAGACTGCTCAATTAACCTACTAAAATGAATGATATTCTCTTTTCCACAGCAATATTGTGTTATGTGTTAAATGTGTAAGAAAAAACCTCTATAACTTTCATTTGTAGGCTATAGGTTTTTTTTCATCTGACATGTTTTTGCAAATGATGGAGTTCAATGAGCGACATGCAGAGAAAGTGGCAGTGTAGAGCGACCAAAATTCAAAGTAATGTATGATAATAAAGAGTACAGCATGCAGTCCCTTTCTTGTCCTGTATGTGAAACCAAAGCTGATTTGATGTTATGATAACATTATAAAACGTCAAAAAAAAGTCAAATCAAGCAATCTGATTGGTTCTTAGCCGTGATATACTGAGCGTATACCACGGGTAGAATTGTAAGTTACTTTTCACAACAAGTCAGTATCCCTCCGCGTCTGAGAAAAAACGTATACCCTTGGGCTGAAAAGCAAACTGCCTGTTCTTTTCAGCTTCGCGTCGGGCCGAACCACGCCCCTTAGCTGTGATATAATGAGCATATACCACGGCCTGTCGTGAGCTATTGCTTAATTATATCACAATTCCAGACCATGTCACTGAGTCACAAGACATCTTAACTTTTTTTAACCCCAACAATTAAAAAAAAAAAAAACGATAATTGTTTTTTGTTGCTTCAACCTTGCCAAAGATGCACGTTGACAACATGATTCATTTCAGCCAACGTAATAATAGACATACTGTTTTTATGAAACAGATTGTTGGTTAGAAATATGTTGTTTCATCAAAATCTAAATTGTATGACTCTCACACCTTTACTGCGCAATTTGTTTTCTCAAAGGTCTTCCCGAAGCCTGACTTCTGAATTGCTCTAACAAACTAAGTTATTGTTCTTACTTATCTCCTGTATTTCTTGCACATTTTTCAATGTGAACGTACATTTAACGAACATGGGGCTGCTGTTGATCCTAATAGGCTTATAATTGCAGTATCACGTGATACTTTACTTGCTTGAGATAGCTTCAAAACAGGTGCTGACCTTTACTGTGATAACACCCGCTCGTTAGTGAGCATACACACTGAGGAACAGCTCCTTCCCTTTGGAGTCTCCATCTGTTTCACTTTTCTTAATCATGTTTGAATTTGTTTTGAATTAGTTTGAACCAATTGCTCTGAACATAAGGTGTATTTTCAAATAATAATTGTGTTTCTATCCAGTTTTCATAGTCCATTATGTTCTTTGCTTGGATTTCTCTACAACGTTTGAAGACCTTTTGATGTTTTCAACAGGGAGTTACAAGACTGCCGACATTCATATGTTGCTGTCCTTAAACATGCATTATGAAAAACACCTGAAGAAGAAGAAAAAAAGGAAGAAGAAATACATTATAGATCCCCTAGGAGAAAGGAAGGTTGCACAAACAGAACTTATACATATTAGGCCAGGGATACACAAATGCACAAACACATGCATTTTATGGAGAGGTGTTTCTATGGAGGAAATGCAGAGGGAAGTGTCTGCAATGTTCTTCCATTATTGACATTGTGACAGTTTAGATCAGCAATGAAAGAGAATTCCTTTAAGGTTTGAAATGCACTTGTAGGAACATGGTCCCTTGCCTGTGGCTGCAGGGGAAGACAAAGATCAAAGCAGTAACGCTAGACGTAGCTCGGGGAACTGAAGCAAGGTGTTTTCCACTTAGCAACAGGTTCCCACTGTTCCTCCAGGAATTCAACACAAGTGATCGATCTGCTCGCAACGCTGGCTCACAACTCAAGATTATACTCGGTTGCGATATGGTCTGGAGTCATGGTTGAGGACAGAGAGAGGTATACTCGTATTCAGGAGCTTAATTGTTTTCATTCAAGAGCAGCTCATTCTGACGCAGCATCGCAGCTCTGTGTTTGTTTTGTTTTACTCCTTCTCTTCCCTTCCTCTAGTTTTTCCTCCTCTTGCTAGTCGTGGGGGGGCAGTGTTCCCTTTTGTTATGTTGGCCCTCCTCCTTGATTCGCTCCCTAGATGTTACCATGGAAACTACAAGACACTACATCACCTCAAGTAGAAGTTTCTCAGAGTGTGTGTCTGTGAGTGTGTGTGTGTGTATTGTGTGTGTGTGTGTGTGTGTGTGTGTGTGTGTGTGTGTGTGTGTGTGTGTGTGTGTGTGTGTGTGTGTGTGTGTGTGTGTGTGTGTGTGTGTGTGTGTGTGTGTGTGTGTGTGTGTGTGTGTGTGTCTGTGATCGCAACTTTATTTGTGTGTGTGGGTGCAGCTCTATGTCAAAACGCTGATGCTGGATTTCAATTTTACTGACACTGAACTGCGTAAATAGTGGGACGTCCCCCGCTAAAAGTGGCACACACACACACACACACACACACACACACACACACACACACACACACACACACACACACACACACACAGTAACAGTCATTAGCTCCAAGGCACTGCACAGTTGAAGAAGCAGGGAGTAGAGATTATGAAGTGTGTGTGTGTGTGTGTGTGTGTGTGTGTGTGTGTGTGTGTGTGTGTGTGTGTGTGTGTGTGTGTGTGTGTGTGTGTGTATATGTGCAGGGGGGGGGGGTAACAGTGACAAAGAATGAGACAGGACTATCCTAGATCTGGAAACAGTTACCATGGTAACAGAGGTACAGTAAAGACAGTTTTAAAGAAATTATGGTTTTTATGTCATTATGTCAAAGCTTATAGACAGGTACCACAGAAACACGTATTGAGTAGAAAAATAAGGACAAACTAAAAAGAAAAACATAAACTAGTGGACGATAAGTTTACTCTTGAAAGAGGACATATTGTGCTGATTTTAAGATGAATAATTCTAATGTGTGCCTGTACTGTGACATGTTTCTACGGAAGAAGGGCCACATTTTTTTTTTAAATTCACTCACGTCCTCCATTGTTGTCTACTGCAATTTTTCTGACTTTAAAGTCAGAATTCTGACATTTTTCTCAGAACAAAAAACAAACATTTTTTTTTCAAATCCTCCCAAAAATAAAATGTACTCTATGCGGTCCTAATCGTCTTCCGTATATTTCCATGCTTTAATCTTCAAAAGGTCTTTATTTTTTTACTGCCTGTGCTTCAGCACCTCTTTTCACCCTCTGTCTGAAACCAGAGCCCAGTCTGCTCTGATTGGTTAGCTGGTCGGCTCTGTTGTGATTGGTCAACTTAGCCTATCACCTACAATGTCTTGTAGCGCCAGCCAATAGAAGCGTGAGTGTTCCATAGTGATGTCACTGATTTCTGGAAGTAAACACAAGAGTCCAATGGAGGTGTTTCAGGCAGCGTGTGGTGTGGGAACTTTGGGATTTTAGCCTTTGTTGAGCATTTAAATGCACAAACACATATTTAACACACTACAGGAAAGGGAGATTATACACAAAAAGGGGACATTATGAAACTTGATTTTGATATTACATAGGTGTCACAGTATGTCAAGAGGTTGGACTCAAATAAAAAGAAGGAAGCTGGTACAAAAAGTGAGCTTTATTAAAAATAAAGCTCGTAAATTAATTAAAATGAAACTAAGGGGAGCAGGTGAGGTGAAACGTAATAAAGAGCGAATCAAAATGATGAAACAACCAGGAAGAAACAGGAAACAACCCAAGGGCAGCAGGTGAACAGAATCATACAAACCACACAGGCGGGAAAACGAAAAGACATGGAGTAAAACAAGACAGAGAAAATGCTTTATAAAATAAAAAATAAGATCATTAACATTTTCTAATAAATAACAGTTACCTTTCCTTTGATCTCATATAGAAAGGCTTTTCTCATAATGAAGGGAAGTCCTGATAAGGATTGCAATATATTCACATTACTGTAAGTGTGTGTCTATGACAGTGCAGATCTGAGTTCAGTTCAGCAAGGCAGCGCTCCTTTTTCAGTGCAATGGAGCGTGGGATTAAAAGCAGACCCTGGATCAGCTGGTATGACTCACGCTGTGCTCTGGGCTCTCTCTGCACTGTGCTGGGTCAATGAGACGGAGTAGGCGATGATTATGAGGCAGAGAGAGACACACACAAACACTTCTACCACCAAAACCCCCGTGCCTCTGTTCATTACTCGTTCTATCTCTGTGAATAACCGAGACCAGGGGAACCCGTACACAGAATGGCACGGGCATATCCTCTCTGACGTCCGTCATTTGACACGTGGTGTGTGAAGAGACGCTCTGAAGCCTGCCGTCAGGTTTATTGCTCACCGCCCTCCTGGCAGTTGTTAAAATGCTAGAATATGTGAATTTGACCAGTGTGATGGAGCCTGAGAGGAGCTGGGATTGGTCCAGTGAGCAGCAGCTACTGTTATAGAGTGAAACAGAATGAGTAAATCAAGGAAAACACACATTTACTCTCAAGATTTAATTGATCAGTAATGCAACTCTTTACAACACCATGGCATAGTTTGGACGGTGAATTAGCCACGGAGAGACCATCTAGGGCAGCGTGTCGGCTCCTGTTCGAAGTTGCGCCCCTCCCCCCCCCCCCCCCCCCCCCCCACACACACACACACACAAACACGGGGGTACAGCAACAGCGGTAATTAAAGTTTAAAAGTCTCAAAAATGCTACGACTACTGTCATGAACTAGATGAATGTGAAGTATTTTGTTAAAGGATCTAGATAGGGGAAATACAAATTGAGTTGTTTTCCTTTGAACCAGGGAGTTCCCCTTCACTTCACAGAGAAGAACACTTTTGGAACCAGCAACATGTGGTTCATGTACATCGAGGTCCTTTTTACTTGATAATTCAGTATAATAAATTATAAAATGTTAGCCCCAACTCATTCTCGATGATCGGGTCAGCCCTTGCATGTTATCCTGCTGACATTGGTGTGGTTGCTTATTCATAGAAATACTCCAACACCATCACTAGCGATGAAGCAGCTGTGAGGTTGCAACGACACACATTCCTCCAGGAAAACAAAAGACCTTGAAGACCAACACTGGCACCTAGCCAATATGAACATCACTTGAAGTGAGGCTTAAAGTGTTGCCAAGAATCGCACAATGTCAGTATCTCAGAGTGGCCTTACATCCCACAGGGGACAAGAAGACGTCATATATTATGTGAGAACTGCCATGTTGATATTCCTGCTGAGGCCAGTTTGACCAAAGGGACATTGTAAAATTGGCAATGTATAAGATGCCCCCTGTACTATATTATTAAAAGATACATATATAAGATCAACTAGACAATAGGCACAATAAGAATCATCTTAAATGGGCCTTAGTATGCTTTGTGGGGTTTTCCCTTTCCTGTGGGGTTTCTGTGCAGGTAAATGGTCTGCATCAAGCTTTTTACTTTTCCTTGAGGTGATACAAATGTTTAATTAAAGTGATAAACTAAATAAGCTTGGTTGCAGGCAATTGAATATGGAATAATTGATGTGTATAACACCCCTACATGTACCTATAAACTAGGTGAAACAAAATGTCTTAAGATAAGAACATGCTTTATTCAAACAGCTGTGTTAATGTAACGTGAAGCCATGGGAGCCGGATCTTTCTACATTCTCAGAGGGTAAGAGATGTCACTGCATGGGATAAAAGACACAGGTCTAATGAGCAGACGGTGCTACAGATGTAGTGTGTAGAAAAACAATCTGGTGAACCAGGTTGAAAAGGACAATTTTAATGAATAACACTGTTTATAATGAACTGTTTGCTTAAAATCACTTCACGGCACGAGCAGCGACAACAGCAGGATGCACAGAAAACCCAATCACAGTACTTCCTCGACAAAGCCTTTTTGATTGAGTGGACCTCGTTGCCAGAGGGGAGCTCCACACTGGGTTAGTTAGGTGAACCGCGGCGCCTCGAGAGATTCTTCAACCGGCTCCAAACAAGATATTCGAGCATGAGAAATCAGCCAGGCAGTAATTGCTCCTTGCATTGGTGTAGCAAGGAGTAGGGACAGTAAGTGAGTTGCAGCAGAAGCATTATTTCAATACAAGCGGGAATGAAAAAGCAGCACCATGAGTTAGAAGTGGAATCTTGAGTGCACAGTATAAGATGTGGTTGACAAAAGCCAATTAGCCAAATCTTAGAAATGTCTCACAGATTCATAAACCAACTCTGATGTCCTTGTGTCATGCACTTATTTGTTTAATTAATAAACACACTTTGCAACTTTTCTACTTATGCTGACTCACTTGAACAAGGAAATTGGAAAATAATTTGTGAGTCTAGTTTATGATATTACTTCTATTTTAATGAAGCCGTAACCTCATCAGGGACGTCCTGACACAGAGGAAATAAAAAAAGAAATAAGCTTTTTAGCTCTGCATAGTTTTTTTTTCTCTTTCTCTGACAAGGGATATGATTAATGTATCAGATGTGTAACTGTATGTATCATCCTGGGACCCAGCCCATTGAAAATGTCCACTGTAGTTGACATTTTGTTAACATGCATCTCCTTTTACTCTTTTGAGCTACTCTATCAATCCCTGATGTACTGTACAGAGGACATCCTGGTCTTTCCAATGATATGTCATTGGTTAAAATTGCATGCTGGGAAGTTCCTCTTTCTGTTCATCCAAAATGGCTGGCATACCAAAAACAAAATGTTATAGAAGCAGGAGGAGAAGTCAAATATTGTTGAATAATTGTAATTTTTACCATGAAAATCAAACATGTTCTTGTTTATTAACATGTGAGGAACTATATAATTTGTTCTGAAAGCAATTAAATAATTCAAGTTTTCAAATAACAGCCCTTTTATAAATGTCCATCCTAGTGGACGTCAGGACCGTCTTCATGGACTTAATGACTCAATATTGTTGCAGGAGACGGAACTGAAGCAGACATGTTCTGTACCAGATAGTTCAGGGAGATTCAGATGTTGAGCTCTCAGACGATGAGAGAGATGAGGATTTCACACCTGGGATAGAAGAGGGTCAAGAAGAAGGGGGGGGGGGCTCCATGAACGAACTCACATCTGTGCATGTCTGTGTGTTTCCCGGCATGTCTACGTATTTCGGGGTGTTGACCTTCATATTTTACATGAGTCTCGGCACCGTAAGCACTTCCGCTAGCGGTCATATTTTTGCCTGTTTTTAGAAACTTTGGCTTTTATAAAAGGTAACGCTTTCAGGTCTGCCCTTCTCTATGTGCAACAAAACATGGTGGCTGTCAGACACATTACATCTGAAAAACACTTCAATAAAGAGAATTGCGTTGAAATAAAAAAATAATGCTTATGTAAAAACACAAATGTTCCAAAACACAATTAGAAAACATTGAACAACATTGCGAATATGTTTTGGCCCATTTTTTAAAATTTGATTTGCATTGTTTTGTTAAATTGCAGCACCTTTTTCCAAATGGAAATGTTTAAGGCCTCTTCAACGCATTTCGTCAGTAACCGTACGTCCTCCATTATGCAACAAAAACCTCTTCCTGCACTCTGACTTTCTGAAAAGTTGATGCAGAAAAACTTTTGTAAGTATTTAATTGTTGAAGTTGAGCTGGGAACACTTTGTCTTATTTGAAGTCAATGTGTATGTGTGTATGCATTCATGTCCCATATCTGTTTTTGGCTGAGAGCTGGAAGGCATATCCTGCTGCTGGTAAATTACCCAAAGCAACGTGTTGTGGGAAGGGAGCAGTGGGAGGAAGCTGTGGAGAGGTGAAGTGAGTTTTGAGAGAGGCGGAGAGACAGGGAAAGGCTGAGGAGTGATCATTGGGAACCCCAGGTCTTATCAAACATTGTTAGTGCACCCTACTGCCTCTCATTTACAATCCTACTTGTTTTGTTGCCCTCTGAGGCGAAATCACATACAGGCACTGGCAAGAAAAACACACGCAATAGGAGAGACAGAACATGGGAATACTTAATTTATAAGCAGCATACAAACATATTATTCCGAGCATATGCACATTAAAACATGTGTATTAATGGTTCACTTTTAAATATTAAATTATTGTCATTGCACTCTATCTACAATGCATTCTTTGCAGCCCTATGCAAGATTATACAGTACATATTATTTATACTTACAGAGTTGAACATGCACAAACACACCACCATGTGGATCGTAACACACGTCATTTGGGGAAAGAGCTGCTATTCATCCAACAAGGAAGTGACAGGGGACTTTCCCAGAATGCATTGCGGGATCTAGCATCACTTATGTGTGTCGATGCTCACTTACAAATAAGGAAGCTCTGGGACGTGTGTGTCACATGGTGTGGCTGTGAACATTATCATACGTTAAAATTGTGAGAATATGCTTTTAGTGTACCGTAGCGGTTATAGAGTTTACATGATGTGAGTTTGCTTAGAATACATTCTAACATGTGCGTTTTTACACTGCTAATGTTTCAAACGTATGTATAATCCAGCATTAAAGTAAAAGAAACCTGGAGAACAGATTGTGCGATAGAGAAAGTGAGACCCCATTTAGAAGTACACAAACCAAAACTAAAATCAAGGATGATGACGAATGAAATGGTTTATAGGGACACAAACTGTAAGCTGAGCAAAATGAAGAGATGTTTTGGGTTGGTGCATTTTAACACTGTCTACACATGTAGGCATCTTGACTTACTTTAAAAGTGACAACATATAACCACTACAAAATGACTGGGGAGAAAAGCTCAATGTCACTATACCCTGTCCAAAAAAAAAGGAATGTGTGTGAAGAGTTTAAGGAAACTAGAAAAAAAGTGAACGAAATACGCTAACAGTGACGTATTGATATTGAATTGAGGAGTAGAAGAATGGGGAGAAGAGGAAGAGTCAAGGCAACAGGAGGAGAGTAGATGAATCATCTTGTTCTTTTCCAGTCACAAGTGTCCTCATATACCATCTGTAATGATAATAAAAGGAGCATGCAGGCACATGCTGGCACATAACACTCACACAGAACTCGTGAGATAAAGAGCTTGCCAATTAGTCATCATACAAGATGTCTAGTGTTTATAAATGTCCAGTCTGTCTGTCTTTCCTCTTTTCTTTTGCACTGAAAATAGATCATGTTGCCATTATGTCTGTAAAAACCGCTAATGTCTGGTGACAGGAATTAGCCATTGATAAGATTGTGTATGCAGTGTACTGAATTATTTTGTGAAGGTTTTGCATCAGTGTCTTTCCTGTGTTAGTACCATAGTACAATCATTTGAGTAGAATAGATATTTAACTGATAATTTTACTTTAAAACATTTTCATTCTGGCCTTAGAGTAGGGTTGTAGCTGACTTTAGAGAGCAGAAACAGCTCTGGAGAAAGACAGCTGGCTAGTTAGCTTGGTAGCATGTCCTTTAGCGTGGCGGGGATTAAACAGAGGAACAGTCAGACCAATTTGCAGCCCATTATTGGCTCATTTCTATCAGCGGTCTACTATAAGCTAGCTGGACAGCTGGCTAGTTAGCTAAGTAGCATGTCTTTCTTCAGAGGGGCGGGAAGGGAAGCAAAGGAACCCTTAGACCCAGTGGCAGCCTCCTGGTTGGCTGATTTTCTGTCACTAGTGTATTATAAGCAAGCTAGTTTAAAGGACAGCTGGCTAGTTAGCTAGCTAGCAGGTCCTTCTCTGGAGTGGCAGGGAATGAGGCCAAGGAACCGTTAGACCTGGGGGCAGCCTCCTGTTCTGCTCACTTTCAGTCACCAGCATACACAAAGCTAGCTAGCCAAGTGGACAGCTGGCTAGTTAGCTAGGTAAATCAAATCAAGTTTTATTTATATAGCACATTTTTAAAACGAATTTTGGTCGAGCCAAAGTGCTGTACATATAATAATTACCTTACAGTAAGGACACTATAGCCCTACAGTAAATACAACAGCAGAGTTTGTGCAGCATATCAGTATGAGAAAACGATCCTCTGACCTTAGACCCTCACATCGTAAAGGAAAAACTTCCGGAGATAAGGTAGCGTGTCATTCTCCGTGTTGACGAGGAACGAAACAGAGAAACTAACGGACCAAGTTGCAGTCTCCTGTTTGGTCACCAGTACAAATAATTAGCCTTCACCATTCCTAAAATAACCATATACTATTCCAATCTTCCAGATGAACTAATAAAAAAAAAGTTCACATTTTGCTTTGATAGTTGTTTCGTAAATGTCTTTGTTCCTTGTGACCGCTTTTAGGCCTTGTTTTTTATATAATGGTAAGATGAAGGTTCATGGCCAAGTCAAGAGGATAAAGGAGTTTGGGTGAGAAAGAAAATAACCTGCTTAATAGACTTCTGATGTGTTGAATGATATATCTGTCGAATGTCCATGAAACCCATTTGGTGTAAATTGCTCCAAGTTTCGTGAAGTTGCTTGAGTCTTTCCAATCACCTTTTCCAACTCCAATTTTCATTTCCGCCTGGCCTCTTATTTTATTTTTCAAAAACTGCTTTCTTACTCTCCATTACTCCCCTGCCCTGATACACCCACCCACCCCCAGTCTATCTTCACATCTTTTCTTTTCTGCTATTACCCATCCTAATGATAGCCGGTCTTCACAGAGCGAGGCACTGATGGCACTGAGCGCCTATCGTTATATTTAGATCTAATTAAAGATCATTATAATCTATCAGCAAAATGGAGACCAGGCTGTGATAGAGTCAGGGGAAGTGGATGGGTGTGAGGGAGGGAGACAGGGAGTAAAAAAGAGAAAATGTGATTGCGGGAAGGGGGAGTAGCAGAACTTGAATCTGTCATCGACAACCTCAAACACCCCCTGACACCCCATATTGGTCCATAACTACCCCCTTGAGTTCCCAATGATCAACATGTGAATAAAACACATTACAATGATTGCATGCCTTGCAAGGGCCCAAGTGCAAAAAGGAAATTGAGAATAGACTATTGAATAATGAGAGGTGTGTGAGACAATGCTCCTCAGTGTTATTATCTTGAGGGAGGGCAATTCTTTATTAAAATGTAATTGGATTAGCCTGGGTAAAGTAGTCCATTTAAAACACACAATAAAGCAGCGAAACACAGTCTGGCATAGAACCTAAGAAAAAGCCACAAACAGCGAGCCAGAGTTCTCATCAGCAAAATAACATCTTTTGTAATCTTTTTTTTACTGTTCAAAAGAAGAGCTAAGGAATGCGTCCAAAATCCCCTCACCACCTTTTTTATTTCCTCAGTTGATTTTCACAGTATAACACTAAGCTGACTCTGAAGTGACAGAGAGTAGTGGCATTTGCCAAACTCTTTTTTTGTATCAGTAGTGCGGTTGGCATGGAATTGCTTTTTAAGCAACATCAGAATTGGGTAAAAATTCCACTGGCCATGTCTCATATTACTCTTTCTTATCAGCACCGGCTCTTGCCAGTGGCTTCACGGAGCTTATCGCATCCGTGGCCAACTCTTTTTCCCCTTTGAATCCCAAAACTGAAAGTATTATTACTTTACTTGAAACTTTCGGGCCACACAGAGGATTGCACAAATTGTCTTTTAATTAGAAATCAAAGCAGTTAATATATTCAGCAAACCTGTGGCAGTCCCAATTTGGCGTTTGGCTCGAGAGCAGGTTATTACCTTGTTCTAATTTGTCTATGAAAAGTGGAGGGAATACTATAATGTTGATCCCTTTGGCACTGTCCATGGTGCTGAAAGTGGAAGTTAGTTTGTGCACAGACATGCATACAAACACATTAAATTGGCATTTTGCATAAAGATAAAGTGATTATTGCCACTTAACATCCATAACCTTATCTTTTAAAAGTGTAACAGCCTTTTTTGCATTTCCTCCATGTCCACAACAAATGCACACTTTTAAAACCAACGCAAACACGACAAGGCACTTAAAGATACATATGTGACCCTGTGTACACTTTCTGTTTCTCGACGTATAACAAATCCCCTTTAATTAACTAAAGTAACGGCTGGAAATGAATTTCTTATGGCCATGACTTCTTTCCCTACTTCCGTTGAATAGTAAAAATATATCAGTCCTACATGATTTGAATGCAAGTGCACGTTTGTGTACATGTGCACGTTTTCTGAACTCAGGCTGCGGCTGGAAGCTTGGCTAAGTTTAATTACGCAGAAGGGGGCTTTTCATTTTAGACTTGTGCAACAGCTTTCCGCTTTCTTTAAGATCATTTAACTCAGATTGCCCTCCTGTGCTTCTTCTCATTTTCTCTGTTGCTTTCAGTGTTTTTGTGAATGTATTTGCCTCTATATACACATACATGAATGTGTGTCATCTGCATAGGTATGAGCACACTTGTTTCCCAGTGTGTGTGTGTGTGTGTGTGTGTGTGTGTGTGTGTGTGTGTGTGTGTGTGTGTGTGTGTGTGTGTGTGTGTGTGTGTGTGTGTGTGTGTGTGTGTGTGTGTGTGTGTGTGTGTGTGTGTGTGTGTGTGTGTGTGTGTGTGTGTGTGTGTGTGTGTGTTGCTCTTGTTGCTGCTGCTGTTATCATCACCCCGAGGCTGAATAAATAAAACTAGGCCAAAAGAATGAGGGGATAGGAAGAAGAGGTTAAAACACTGACAGCCCACACCGATACACCAATGTGTTACTTTGGCGTTATCAGTCAACACTTACAAACAGCTCTCAATGTTTTCGGAAGCAAACTGTCGGATGTGCCTCCGCTCGGAGATAGAGAGAAATTCAGATATGAGAGGAGCTACGTTAGAACAATTTATAATGGAGGCTGAGAGATGTTAGAGGTCGTATATAACAGTGTTGGCTATAGGTGTCAAGGCAAGCAGATTACCCACAGATATACAGAAACAACTCAAGATTACACTGTTGAAGTAGAACTTTTGTTGAATAAATGCTCATTATTAGAACATAATGTGGAATGATGTTCACAGTATAGTGCTATAATGCTTGGTATAATACAGTATACTATATAGTGTCATGTTAGAACAGTGTTTCCATCGGAATGAGTGTGTAACTTCACGTGGAGAAGAGTAGCGGACTCTGTTGCTAAGGCTAGTGTGCATGTCTGTATACGGGTCCCACTCTGAGCATGTGTGTCAGATTGAACGAAAAGACCACTTTTAGGTTATTGTTAGTTATTATTCACATTGCCTGAAGCTAATGAGATGCAAGGTTACGAAGTGGGAAAGAGACCATCGGTAAAACTCCCATCACTTGATAGTGAACTTTGGTGAAGGTCAAGAAGCGGTCAATGTGACGGAACGCCTCCAGCGCACGTGTACGGAAGTACAAATAAATGCAAACGTCTGCTGAAAAAGTTGCAGACAAAGAAACAGGGAGGCGGTTTGTCGTCCTTCACCAAGGTCAACCGATAAGGGACAAGAAGGCTCGCTATAAAGGTGTGAGTACAACGTTCGTTCAGCAGTACGATCCCGACATCTGCTCGCTCTTTGATTTATGTCTTTTGCCGTAATAAAAGTTCTATTCCACCCAACTCTGACTGCCTCCAGAGATTTCTTCAGAACCCATTAGAATTGTACAATCACGAAGAAAGCTAATAAGTTATAATGTTTAGAGGGGGGTCCGGACTTTTTAGCCAAGGCCGACACTTGCCTCAGAAAGAGACCGTAGACAGGAGCTTCTGAGAATGTGTTTCAATTGAAAGAGATAGTCATTATTGAAAATCTTGAGCAATCAGTTATTACATGACTTTATTCACTTCCTGGTGTTGAGTCCTTTGACAGTGTGTCTTCTGATTTCTCAGAAACGCAAAAAAGGTTCTGTTATCTGCAGCTCATGTTGTTACCACGTTTTTGAACTTTCTTGGAACTTAAGCAATTGTTCAAATCTACCCAACGGTGTAAGAGAGGTTACTTTATACAGACAGAGTTTCCTCTAAACAAATCGATATAAGATATGCATACATACTTGGAGACACAAGGCAGATAAAGTAAAAGTGAAACACTATCTTTCCCTATTCAGCAGATGAAAATAAAAAGGGCTTTTCAGTATCCAACTGTGCATTGCATCATTTTGCAAAGAGAAGGTCAAACATTGAAGAGAGTTTACATTAAGAAAGACACATTTTGAGTGCAGGGGCATTTAACATTTTAATTACCAAGCTTGTACCGATGCCACAAGTTACACATGTTCCTTTGCAGTTGCTTGTATTCTCAGCATAAGTGCATCATATTTTACCGCTGATTCAACCAGGAGACTTTGCAACCCATTCTAGTCCTGAAAGTGCTACCGCTTTCCATAAAATAAACCAAATTATCCATAAAATAACCGCACTGTGCATCTCCATTTGAGTAGATACGGATTCATTTTCCAGTTGGTAAAATGCATTATAAGCCCGAGCAGCTGCTGCACACATCGGTGAAATGATGGGAATGAACAGTGACATGGTTGCATTGTTATCTGCCTGTGTTTACCTAAATCCACTCGTGTTTACCGTTATGCATTACATATTGTATCTGACAGAGGGGAAATGTGAGAAACAAACATGGCAACTCCCTTCTTCACATCCCAGTTCCACATTCTATCTTCTATTATTTCTCCAGCCTGATTTAGATTTGAACTTTGGTCGACAAACGTGCATGAAAATGATTCTTTCCGCACTGGAAAAGGAAAAATAACACCTGTCTGTAATCCCATCCACTCTCCCCTGCACCTCTCATGAATACTTTAACAAGCTACAGACCTCGAACATCATTCATCCTCCTCTGCTCCTTCCTTTCTCCCTCGTTCCAATCCGTCTTTACAGCGATAGGACATGCCGTTGCACTTTTGGTTTGGGAATTCACGTTCATGACTCCCGTCTGCTTTTCTCGTCACCCCCCATCTGTCCTGTGCCCAACGCTCCGTGCTCTTTTACACAAAGACAGTGAGAGATAAATGGAAATACAAGTGAAAAACAAAGAAAGCACTGTTTTTTATGTTTGTTAATTACCAGAGCTCTAATGCGGGTTATAACATATTTAATGAATGCTGGGACACACACTCGCAGAAGAAGCAAAAGAAACACTCACTGGTTTATGCACACCCACAGAGACACAGATGATTTGGCAGTTAACCAACGTATTTGGATCGGTCCATTGTGCGTAGGATGGATAAAGGGAAATCTTAGAAAAGCTTTATTTAACAAGCAACAATTTTCCGTGTATAGACATCTGGAACACAAACAGGAACACACTGTCAAATTAAATAAAACCAACAATAAGAAATTACTTTTTTTTTTTTTGATTTGAAAATAAATTGCAATAGAGGGGTTGCCACTCCAGTTAGACAATTAAAGGGGCCACGAATTACATTGAATATGTATCTTATTCATGGTCGTTGGTTATTAGACAGATGAATTAGACCAAGTGAAAGACAGACAGAACAATGTCGGAAGAGAAAGAGAAAACCATTGAAGTGGAAAAGTGGTACAATGGCCGACAGGGGGAATGCGTTACAACTGCCCCAAAACGGCTTTTTTAAAACACGCTGCAAAACACAACGGTTGGTGAAGATGTTTCTTCATTTGCATGTGTTTCGGCACATTTGTGTTAGGAACCTTGACTCAATAGTTTCGAGGACTCAAATGCACAAGCCGGAGACAAAAAAGGTTTGAAGAAAAATCATCTTTACTTTGCAAAAACAAAATCACTCTTTTAGAGGAAATAACAAAAATGAGAAAAGTAAATTGCTCACATGGAGGGGAAAGGCAAAACACTGAATCTCTGAAGCGATGGCTTGGATCTGGCTTCTTGGGACGACGAACAAGACGAACCGACAACTAACAAGGGGAGACAGGACAATATATACATGAGGTAAGTGGGCACAGGTGGAAACAATCAGGGGCGGGGCAGACACTGACGATGGCGGGAAAAGGAACCAAAGCAGGAAGTAAAGGGACCTGGAATGAGACAAGAGCTGTGTCCCAATTCAGCGGCCGCATCCTCCTGAGGATGCATTCGGAGTCCGCATACGTCACTTCCGCCAAACGAAGGCTGTCCCAATTTTAAAAAAAGACAAGACTCCTCCGAATGCGGCCCGCAAATGCAGCCTTCTTTCCCCAGATTTAGAGGACACATCTGATGTACACTCCGCGGTCTACCATATCCCAGGATGCAACGGGTGACGGTGACGAATGAGTTTTAAAAAAAAAATAAGGCTTGTAACGTCCCATCAACGGCTACAACGGTTTCAGCTGGATTCGTTTTTAAATGTACTCACCCAAATAGTAAACGACATGAAAGAAAAGTAAACCTATTTAATTTGTGTATTTAAATATACGGGCAATTGGAGATGTCTTCTTTATATTAAATACATAAAATAATATGAAGTGAAAATATTTCATATTGTTGGGATTCATTATAAAGCTAATTTATTTATTTAACTGCTTTTGTTATACAAATCTTACTGCAACAATTTTGTTTTGATAGGGAGCAAGGAGCAGACTGCGCAATTTATCCAGATGCGCGGGGAGAATGAAGCCCTCTTCAATGGAGCCTGTTGCGACCTCGGGAAAATAATTTAAATATATTATATAACACCAACATAAGTACAGCTAGATCTGACTCCATATTGAACAGTTTTGAAAACAGTTTGAAAACAGTTTGAAAACAGTTTGAAAATATTTTGCCTAGTGTCAGAAATTATTACCGGCACTTGTGACTGCAGCTGGTTGCTAGGTGACGGGGGCGGCAAAATGTAGGGGTAACTGCCGGTGACGTACAAGGACATGCTCCGTAGACCGTCTCATTTCGCAGTCCGCGGAGGACCCAAGCTGGGTCCTCCGCGGACTGCGAGGCTGGGTCCTCAGGAGCCTCTGAATTGGGACACAGCTAAGGAGAGTACAAAATAAAACAGGAAGTGGAACATAAACTAAACTAACATGAAGATGACAATCACAAACATGACACAACTTAACATAATTGACGGGACACTACAATTTGTGTTTTTGCATTGACATCATCTTAGAGTTTCTCCTAATGTAAGTGTTTTGGGCCGTTGCAGTTTGCATTGCCAGCCACCGCGATGTGGTCCGGTTCTGATGGATGTCAAACATATTGGATAGGAATAGGCAAACATATAAGAACAAGACAGTGTGGGTGAATAAGAGAAGAGCTGTGTCACCGCAAAATTAATTTATCCCTGTGTTTTTATGAACACGCCATTAAAGAGTAAATATATGACAGCACTAATGGGCTATTGGAGCTCCCATCGCACATGATGGATGGAATTAAAGTAATTGCCTCTGTGTGGTTAAATCAATTATAGGACGACACTGCACAGAGACGTGACGAATCGCAAGAAAGATCCTCACAACAGTCCACAGTGTGTGTGTGTGTGTGTGTGTGTGTGTGTGTGTGTGTGTGTGTGTGTGTGTGTGTGTGTGTGTGTGTGTGTGTGTGTGTATGTGTGTGTGTGTGTGTACTCTAATCTCACTGCCTCTCATCTTCCTGAAATCCACAAGCTGATGACCTTTTCCTGAGAATTATCTTTCCCATTCATTTCACTTCATAGCCGCCTGTGGGATAAAATCCATCCATTTACTTCATGAGTATTCCTGTCACATGCAGATGTGTGTGTGTGTGTGTGTGTGTGTGTGTGTGTGTGTGTGTGTGTGTGTGTGTGTGTGTGTGTGTGTGTGTGTGTGTGTGTGTGTGTGTGTGTGTGTGTGTGTGTGTGTGTGTGTGTGTGTGTGTGTGCTCCGTGCCTGCCTGTGTGTACATGTTGTGTACCTCTGCACATTAGGGACTGGCATCAACTTCCTCCAGTTCAGTGAGTTTCAAATTTGGAGTTATTGTGTCCTGAGGGCAAGACCCTGGCTGACACAGTCATTTAAAACTAAGCCTCTATGGACGGAGACCACTTTATGTTGGAAATATTGCTCACTACAGGTCCTGAGAGTTGCAGTCCTCAGAGGTAAGCAGTGCTCACTTGCCAGCATGACAAAAAAGCAATGTTGCCACACAAGGGTTCTCTACATCCTTCCAGAGTATAACAGCAGTGAAATTGTACGTATGAAAGTGCATAAAATGTAGCTCCTTTGTTTAATTCTGTACATGTTCCACAATGTCTGAATATTACTGATGCTAAAATATCCCTCTCCTGTGTGGCTCAACGTGAGAACAAAATGGTCTTTAAGGTAGGTAAGTATCATCATAGCAGGAGCATTACCGTTTCAAATCTAGAACATTTGACCTACACAGCAATTTCTGGAGGTGCAATCAGACAGACATCACAACACAGTCGGCAAGCTAACCAATCAGAGCACACTGGACTCTGGTTTCAGACAGAGGGTGAACATATCTGATAATGAGTGCCTACATTTGATGTCTCAGTTTTCTTCTCTTTGTTTGTGCTGATCTGCTTGCCCTATGATTTGCTCTGCAACTGAAACATGGATGCTATTGTATCCGCTCACGTGTTCCTATTCTTTGCCTGTGTGTGTGTGTGTGTGTGTGTGTGTGTGTGTGTGTGTGTGTGTGTGTGTGTGTGTGTGTGTGTGTGTGTGTGTGTGTGTGTGTGTGTGTGTGTGTGTGTGTGTGTGTGTGTGTGTGTGTGTGTGTGTGTGACTCTTTTCATTCATCTAGAAGCAGCTTACTCCTCTGAGCTGCTCCACTGGCTTCAATCCCGACCAAAGCAAAGCTCTCCCCCTCTCTCTCCCTCTCTCTCTCTCTCTCTCCGACCGTCCCGTCTTTCAATCTTTCCTCTCCGTCCAGCTTTGTAACTTTATCTATCATTTCATTTTTTCTTTCATCTCGTTTTACTTTCATTTCACTCTAGTCCGTTTCGAAAGTTATTTGAAAACCTTACTTTTCCTCCCTCTGGTTCAGCTCTTTCTCCTGCTTTCTGAAACCTGTTTATATAAGGTTAATCTGCCTTTGACAAAAGGATGCCCCTTTGCTTCTTTGGGTGTCTCGGAGAAGCTCTTTGAAAATGTGTGGAAAGGATTAAGGTAAGACCCGGAGCCAGGACTAGCTCCTTCTATCTCTCTGCACTCGACTGTTGAGCCTCCAAACACAGACACACTGATGCACACGGAGAATCCCTCCCTTTCACTGTTTTCTACTTAACGAAACTCACGCAGACAGACTCTGAGTTACACAACAAAACTTTCTGGACTGCAAACAACATCCTGCTTCTGGAAGGTGTATCGTGTTTACTTCAGGTAGTGAGTGTTTGATGGTGCATGTTTTATAATCTTCATATGTGAAAGTGTCTGGTAATACGTTTACAATCCTTACTTCTGACATTTGTGTTTAGTTGTTTGAGACTTTCTGCTCTCCCTGCTTTGTACAAAACACCAGAGGATGAGGAGGCACTGGTCAGTATCAGAGCCAGATCTGCACATAAGAACCCCATAGAGCTAGAGCCAGTGTTAATTTTGGCAGCTGTTTTCGATTTAGTCTTAGTCTTTAGACGAAAATGGTTATTAGTTTTAGTCACATTTTAGTAGTTCCTATCCTTCGTAGTTTTAGTCTAGTTTTAGTCGACGAAAACTCAAAACGTGTTAATCTAGTTTTAGTCGATGAAAAATTAAATTTTAGTCAAAATGTGTCTCTATACACAAGTTATTGAGCCGTTTCCGCTCTACATCCTGAACTCCTCCCTTCGATGCAATGCACTTCCGTTTTGGCGGACTGGGTTTGTTTTGCTAGCTAGCTCCGTTGTGCCGACAAAGCACTGATATCGCAGAGACAAAGAGGATATAACAATTACAACATGAAGAAAAGTGGTTCGGGGACTACGTGTGCGGTAGTTGGTTGCAATCACTCGAGAAAGCACCTGAACGAGTGGTTAGATAGAGAGTGCTACGACCACAAACCAGCACCCAGCACCCAGCCATGTTGTTCATTAAATACAGATAAACACAACAAATACTGCATGCATTGTATTTTTTAATATTATATATGAATATTTTCATAGTGATGTAATTGTGTGGGCTGCTTTTATATTTTAATTTGTAATACCTGTTAGGATTAAACATGTGATCTTTCTTGTTGAAGCCATTTCTTTAGTTTCCTCTCAACAATTAATTAATTCAGTGTTATTTATGTACAGTATGAGCTTAATATGAATGATGAACTGTGTTAAAAGAAATGGTAGCACTCTAAGGAACATATGAAATGCAATAATGCAATAACAGTGCAATAATGAAATTAAATTACATCAAACTTTATTTTCACTCAAACAGTACAGGCACATATGATATATTGCACAGCATAAAGAGATCATGTAAATTGTGCATTATGTAAACAACAGACAACTGTTGGCTCCTGTGGGCATGACCTAAATAAGGCAGTTTATTTTGGTTTTATGCTGGGCCACGTCGTCATGTTATCCTCCCAGTTTTGCACTGAATTCGGGTGGGGTAGAGTAACGCCATCTCCAGTCAAAGAAGTAGAATCGTGTTCCCAAGCTAGCATCACTGTTAGCATCGAAATCGCTGTGTTTACACCAGTGCCCGTCTGACTGTTTACATCGGTTTACACCGACAGACGCTGTGCAAAAGACTTCCGGCGGAAATGAAGTGCATTTGTGTAGTGTCATGGCGCTACCCGTGTTTTGGCGCGTAAACTTGTCTATACTCTCTGAACGCTCCGTCCCCGGCAGATCTCTGTGTCCGCTGCAGCATGTCTGTTAGGCCCCGCCCCCCGCACACAGAGAGACACAGGGAGATCGCTCTTCTGGAGTGAAGAGAGCGGAAATAATGATATTGCAAGTTAGAAACGTAAGATGCATTTTGACAGACAAGACGGACACTTGAGGGAAATTATGCTGCATTTTGAATGTCCAATAGTCCACCATTAACACCTTAGTCCCGTCCCGTCTCGTCAACGAAAACTAAATATACATTTCGTCATAGTTTTCGTTATCAAGAATCTATTTTTAGCTCGTCATCGTCTCGTCTTAGTCATGTAAAAAAGGTCGTTGACGAACATTTTTCGTCATAGTTTTCGTTGACGAAATTAACACCGGCTAGAGCTAGCTTAACCTGTCACATTCCATATGAGCGTTCCTTAATATATACACTGAACAAAAATATAAATGCAACACTTTTGTTTTTGCTCCCATTTTTCATGAGATGAACTCAAAGATCTAAAACATTTTCTAATGTACACAAAATAACCATTTCTCTCAAATATTGTTCACAAATCAGAAAAAATCTGTTATAGTGAGCACTTCTCCTTTGCCGAGATAATCCATCCCACCTCACAGGTGTGGCATATCAAGATGCTGATTAAACAGCATGATTATTTCACAGGTGTGCCTTAGGCTGGCCACAATAAAAGGCCACTCTGAAACGTGCATTTTTGCTTTATTGGGGGGGTCTGGGGGGGTCCGAAAACCAGTCAGTATCTGGTGTGAGGGTTAGGATTAGGGTTAGGGTTAGGGTTAGGATTAGGGTAATGTTGTGAATGGAGTGGCCCATGGTGGTGGTGGGGTTATGGTATGGGTAGGCGTATGTTATGGACGACGAACACAGGCCACTCGAGCAGCAGCAACGTAAAGATAGCTGCGGCAATAGCAGCAGCAAGCAATGCATGGAGAGAGAACTGGCAGGTTCAATAGAGCGACATATAAAGGAGACTCTGTTTGGTTGGTTGTGAGTGGTAAGGGGCGTTATGTATGAATGCAGCATAAGTGCTCGAGTTGACTGCCTGAACTAGCTCGCAGGCTTCGCCCCATTTGTCGAAGTCTTCTTTATTTTGTCTTGGTGTTAAAAGTCTCTCATATCGTTTTTTCAACAAGAGCTAGCTAACTATGAGGGGGAGCTACCACCACTTAGGTGAGGCACATGTGACCGCTGCCTCCTAGCAAATATTATTTGCTACATATGACAAGGCTCAGTATCAAAATACATATTTTATTGATGTCTTATTAAATAGCTGACGGTGCCTACTCGAGGAAAGTCTTTCTTACTCTAATGATAAGTATCATCATGCACTTGAGAGCAATTCTTCTTTGATTTACTGCTTCACTGTTGCCCTGCTGTCATGTTAGGGTTGTGAAGGTGGGAGGGGGGGTGGGTTCCCTAAGATCTGTTGGCCTGCGTTGCAGCAGGGGAAAAGTGTAACTCGAGATAACTCGTATCAGTTTCCTGTTGTGCGTTTGGGTTCTGGCCTGCTGCTGTTCTGTGCTGCACGACTTCTTGGGCTTTTTTCCCTCAAACCACTGAAGAGGAAGCCAACTGAATTCTATAGAGTACATTGGCAAGTGTTAGAAGAACTAATCAAAGTGCACATCAAATGCCCTCCAACCCCGGAGCAGTGTGAGCTTGGAAGGGGAACAGAGCATGATCTTCCCTTGAATCCATATTGACCGTATGCTATAGTTACCAATCAAGTACGACAATAACCAAGACAACATTATTCAGACATCCCTCAACGAGTGTAATCAACTGAAATATGTTACAGCTTAATAAGTCCACAGATAAAGCTTACGTGTGGCCTACAGTACCACAAGTAATGAATGGGCACAATGAGTAGGTTATAATAAAAATTATAATAATAACAAAAAGAAATGCAGGGTTTAAAGAGGCCCTGTTATACTTTTTTCCCTCTCCTGTAGCGTTATAGGTTTCGTCCATGTAAATGGTCTGCAAAGGCTAAAATCCATGTTCTGAAAAGGACCATTCTGCATAATGAGTACTTTTACTATTTGGTACTTTAAGCATATTTTGTTTTGAATGCAAGACATGTCGTTGTACTTAAGTAAAAGGTCTGAGTACTTCTTCTACCAGTGGCAGATTGTCAGTATCTGTGTCTGCATTCGGATCACCACCTCCACAGCTTGCCAAACTCACCTCTTTCTGTATGTATTTCAGGTCATGCAGCAGCTGACATTCGTCTGCAGCACGGTTTGTGTGTGTGTGAGTTGATTTTGATGAGAAAACACAATGTGTATGGATGGGGCAGGGCTCTGCGATGTCATTATTTTCTGATTTGTTGAGTGAGTAAACAAGCAGGAAGGAAGGCAACACTGCAGCATACAAATCATGAACTCCGTTATATTCTTGCATTTGTAAACTGAAGGTGCCACGACGCCATATTAGATTGTGTCGACCCAGTTCTCCACAACACCTGAAGTTGTGTTTCAGGGCAACACATCTATCCAGACTCTGTGTGCTTCTGATTGTATCGGCTAGCTAGTTAGTGCGGATCTGGATCTCACTGTCCTCCCTCAGTAACTCTGTCAGACAGATTGCTTTCCTCCCCACCGCCTCTGCTCCTCATCATTGTCCGCATACGAGCTGTAGCTATAGAGATACTCAAAACTGCCTTCAGCAGTGCATACTGTCGGACAAAAGTATCTTCAAATCACTGCCAATCCAAAGCTGCAAACTCAACTACCACTAGTCACAAATACTAGCTTATTGACTTGCACCACATTCATAATTATTGTAGTGGATTAAATCAATTACAAAATAGAATTGTGTTAATCAACCTCTTATGCTCATTTTCAAATTCATATTTGTATCTCATATCATCTCTGCTGCTATCATACTGTGAGCACTATCTGCTCCCACAGTGGAGACCCTGTCCTCTATCTCACACTCTGACGAATAATTTGACAAAAAAGCGTTCCTCTGTTTTTAACCCACCAAGATGTCGTGTGCAGCTCTACCGTTAAAACAAAGTTGTGATGGTTCCTACTGATGTCTAGTGGTCTGCAGTCAATGCAATGCATGTAGCCAAGGTGCCAAATCCTCTGCTTTGTTGACCTCTTCACTTCTCATGGTAAACATTCGCGCAGGACCTACGGTAAGGAAGGAAGTTGGGGTCGAACTTGGTAATGTGATTACTCTCCAGCCTCTAAATGTACCACAAAAGGCTCTCTGCTGAACTTGCACTTGCCATGTGTGTAAACCAAACACTGGAATGATGGCTCTTTTATTCCTGCGAACACAATTCAGCTAAACCTGGTCCCAGCAGACAGCGGGCCAAATCGACTTTCACCCGTAACAAACCGGAAGCCACATCAGAAGACCCAGAGCAGGGGCTGATCGTGGGATTCCAGCTGTGATGGGATCCCCTTTAGTCCCCCTGCGTGCTGGGATTCTCAGGGATAAGCGGGGCAGGGGAGGGACTTGGAGGTTTTTTCTGAATTGCGGGCAGAGCTTTCAGCGTTTCCCGTCGGCACATCCCGGATAGACCTGGAATGTGAACGATTCGGGATTTGTGTTTGGGCTGAACTAATTGAGTCCCCTAAAAACCTTGCTGCCCTGACTCCAGGACAGCGCTGGCACACAGACACACACACATCCAAACACACACAAGCATGCATGCTCCCTTTTGTCTATTTCAGTGCCAAGCCTAATCCTGCCTCACCAGCTGCAGAAAAACAGAGACACACAGAGAGGGAGAATCTCCTCCCTCCATTCAGTTCCAATTCACTTTTCAATTTCAAGGTGCTTTATTGGCAAGGCCGTGCCTGGGTGATGCCAAGGCAATTAACAAAAGAACTGGTGCTTTCAAAGCAAAAAGAAAGCAAAAAAACAGCAACACTGGCATTATAATATGGCAAAGACTACAATCACAACAATAATAATAAGCATTGAAATCATTTCAATTCCCATTCCCTATTTTTTTCTGCACACGCTCTGTCTCCGGGGGGTCAGTACAGGATTGTCTTTTCCTCTCCTAATTGTGATGAGCCATGGAAAGTGCTGTAAACACACGTGGAAGCAAATAGGAGGCGGCAATGGAAGACTGATCACAGCAAATGAGTTTCTCTGGGAATGATTGGGCCTCTTTGATTGCACCCGGCGCAAGTTGCCCTTATCCAATATGACACCTGAGAGCCGTGTTATGTTTAGAGTATAGAGAATGTTATGTATTAATAAAAATGTTTTCCCACTGCAAGGTGTAGGATCGAAAGTGGGATCATTTGTACTCACAATGCGGAGTGAGTGTTTGATGTCCTTTGAATGGAGCGCTGAAGTACATTTTTAATTCTCTTTGAAAACAGGGTAAAATAATGAGTTGTGGGAACGACGGAGCCTTGGAAACATTTTCGATGGGTGAGTGGGCCGTGGTCGAAGTATGGCATGGAATAAAACACAAGGCCATAAAAGAAAAAGGAAACTTATTTGTGCTCCTTTAAACCTTTGTTTTGTTCTTGTAGGCTTTCGCAACAATAAAGCAGCTGTCACCACCTGATGAAAAAAACAATAAAGAAAAGACTAAGGTAATCTACTGGCTTTGTATTTGAAAAAAAACACATGATGTGGTAGTCATAGTCTGAAACACCTTTCTGTGTACAGAGAACTATGCATGGATACGCAGGGTTCATGACTCACCAAGTAAGAAATGGGTCTCAGGTCACTGTGACCGGTAGCACGCCTACATGATGGAACATGACTCCAGAGGCATCATCTCTTTGGTAATGGTTTATTAGAGGCTGGTAGCACGCAGCTTGATCATCAAGAAAAAGGAACCATTTATTCAGAATATGGACTTATTTGGACGCAAGTAAAGTCAGATGGTTACATATTATATCCTATCTTTGGTTTACTTCCATTTTTACCAACTAATCATGAATCACCAATCAAAAACTAATGAGTTATTCCCATTTGCCTCAGCTGTACACAGAGCCCTATTCTGCTCATGTTCAGGTTCATATTAGCATGTTGTGCCTCTACTGCGACACGCCTCCATGCTTTAATGATGAAAAGGTATTTATTGGTTCTCATACTGCCAGTGCTGCAGCACCTCTTTTCACTCTGTGTCTGAAACTGATTGGTTAGCTCGCCGGCTCTGTTGTGATTGGTCCCGCCCCTTAGCCTATCACGTACAATGTGTTGGAGCACTAGCCAATAGTAGCGCAACTGTTACATAGTGATGTCACTATGATCGGGAGGTAAACAAGGGCGTCCAATGGAGGTGTTTCAGGCAGAGGGAGTGTGTGGGAGAGAAACTCCCTCTGGAGGGAACACAGAAACAGAACTTCTGAATGATCTTGTTAGGCCAAACGTAGAACTCTTAAGTGTGTGTGTGTGTGTGTGTGTGTGTGTGTGTGTGTGTGTGTGTGTGTGTGTGTGTGTGTGTGTGTGTGTGTGTGTGTGTGTGTGTGTGTGTGTGTGTGTGTGTGTGTGTGTGTGTGTGTGTGTGTGTGTGTGTGTGTGTGTGTGTGTGTGTCTGTTTCCATGCACCATTTAATGGGTTGATGACTTGAGATAAATCAAGTACCTGTCTGCCTGCCTGGACTTGGGTTTGCTGATCATGGCTGACAATTTTTCTAATAGCTTTGTGTGTGTGTGTGTGTGTGTGTGTGTGTGTGTGTGTGTGTGTGTGTGTGTGTGTGTGTGTGTGTGTGTGTGTGTGTGTGTGTGTGTGTGTGTGTGTGTGTGTGTGTGTGTGTGTGTGTGTGTGTGTGTGTGTGATTTGATATGGCTGCCTTACAGCGTGGTGTTAGCAACTTGACATTTAGGAAGAGCTTTCATTAAGTTGGACGGCTGTCTCAGACACTTATGATGACGGGACTTTGCGAGTTATCCCAGTAAATACTGTGTCCGTCTTAGATCAATAACACCCTAATCCTCAGATGACTTGCAGACACACACACACACACACACACACACACACACACACACACACACACACACACACACTTTCTCTCTTTCTCTCTCTCTTTTATAGATGACAAGCATACAAAAATGTGAACAGATACCAGCAGGAGTTTAATCCTCACAAACGCCACCGGGTCATCAGCTTTAGAGCTTTCAATACATTACAGCAAATGTAAATAAGAGGCTGAGCAACAGAGATGAAAGGATAAAGAAAAGTAACCAAAAGTATCAGAAAATAAATATGCAGGATATTGCAGATTGTGTACTAGTTGAACCACCAGCATCAACATATTCTTAAAGTACCAAAAGTAAAAGCAAACATTTTGCAAATCCATAACCCTCACCCTAACCCCTATATAATCACATTACATGTTTTGATTCTAACTTTTGATGCAGTAATGGTTTTGTCAAAGCTGGTAAAGATCTAGCTGGTGACTTTACTCCAGGTGTTACCAAAGTCTTATTCAAGTGTTCATTATATTACACATCGCTTATCCACATCAGGAAAGTAAAAAGTAAAAGTAGCAAAAAATAGAAAATACTCAATAAAAGTACAAGCCCCTCCAAATTGAGTGCATTAATTGAGTAGTTATTACAGGACACTTTGTCTCTGTCTGAATACATATATATTTAAATGGTCCTGCCCAGTTATCAATCATTTGCATATTTGTCTTTTTCTGTCACTCTTCAGGTTCATGAAAGCAGATGGAGGTTTTTTTTTTGTACTATTCTAGAAAGTAAATCTTAATAAAGAATACAATTCCAAATAGATGTATTGATGTTATGATTAGACAATGCGTTATGAGCGTGCCAAAATAAGCAATTTGAATTTGAGTAAATGTACTTGGTTACTTTACACCACTGACAGTATTCACACTGCTCAATAACTGCAACAAAACAACATTTCTAGTTGTGTAGATGTGCTTATGGACAGGGCGTATTAGGTCAGCGTTGCAGAGAGAAAATCCTGATTACTTTATGTTTAGGGTTTAAGGGATGAGAACAAAGCATTGACTGGTACAAAGCCCCTCACCCTCTGTTGCTGGACTCCAATCTTAACAGTTATATTTTACACTGACTTTGAAATAAATGCCCCCAATTACCGTGTTGAAAGGATCAGTAATCCTCAGAAACTAATTCCTTGCTTCAACACAGCTTCAGAGGGGGACTCAATGATATTTACAGCCAATAAACACATTTAAATCACAAGGAATAACTGGGAATAGCGGGAATAAAACGTGTGTTTGAATGTTAATGCAATATGGTGTGTTGAGGAACAGGCGAAGAAATTGACGACAAATTCACTTTCAACTTTTCAAATCATGAAAGGTTCCCGACCAAAAAGTGTGTGTAAGGTGATTGATAAGCTGCCAAAAAATAAGATTTATAGTAATGCTTGTAGAAATATAAATTAAATAAAGACAAAAACTAAATTAATATGCTTGAACAACTAAATGAAATAGCCTTTCAGGTATAGTATGATTTCATGGTTATTAAACATATTTTTTTAAAGTGGACTCCAACTCAGATACTTTAATGACAGCAGTTTTTCAGAGGGATAATTAATAACTCTGGCAGAAGGTAATTATTTTTTCCAAGTTGAAATAAGTTAATAACTTTTGAATTATCAGAACAGTAGGAAATGCTTCCCTAACAAACACTGTTGCAGCAGCAGAAAAGGGCAAAGGGGGGTCAAATATAATTGTATTTCAGTAACTTAGAAATATTACTATATTTGCTAAGGCATTAAACGCATCCTGGTGTTTGATAGTGTACTAGAAATTGAATTATGCAAATCATTCGTCGGGGAAATTGTCCCCTACTCCGGCTTGCTGATTACTGTAATAAGGTTTTTAACATTTTCCTTTTTTTCCCCTCCACGTCATATCTTTCCCATTTGCTCAGAGATGGGACACACACACACACACACACACACACACACACACACACGCACACATACACACACACACACACACACACACACACACACACACACACACACACACACACACACACAAACACACACAACACTGTGATATGAAGAAGAAACCATATTGAGAGGGGGTGGCGGGAATAACATACAGTATATGCAAACATGAGTTCCATATCAAACCACGTCTTGGTGTTTACGCCCCTTAATTACGACGTTTCATTAATTACAGCAGGAATGTAATGGGAATATTTACAAGCCTTCAAAGGCTGTACGATATATAGAGAGATAATAAATAATTGTGCTGCTGGAGCAATGTGCTCAGATGTTTTCCAGCGTTTACTTCTTAATCAAGCCATGTGCATGACATTTTAAACACAAGGAGAATAGGAGCTTCAAAATGAAGGGGGAGGGATTGAAATAAACCCCTGGGTATTAACGATGTGAACACAACGATTATAATCGGATTTAGTCTTGATGATACTGGACTTAAGCAGTTGATTGCCTCTTGGAGCATATGTGTGATCTGTGATGGGCTTTATAAATAACAATTATTCAAACAATGAGAAACGTGTAATATACAACTTTAATTTGTGTTTAAATGATTAGTAGCAACACAAATGTGGTAATGTTTCTTAGAAAACCTGGTTGACAGTGAAAAGAAAACGTCTTCTATAAACCTTTTGTACTTCTAATGGTTAATACATAATTAACATTTGTGTGTATCTGTTTAATGTGTACTGTCAATTATTTCAAAAAGATGAATGATGATATTTTAAACAGATTGGAAGACATTTTCAAAAAGTGAGTTATTTATTACATGTTAGACGCTTTTACTCAAAGTGACTTACAGGAGAGATTTGGGGTGAAGTGTCTCAGGGACACAACGACATGCTGACTGCAGTGGGGTTTGAACACGTGACCTCCTGATCCCAACACCAACGCACAACCCACTGCACCACACGCCTGATATATATCATTATGTATCGGCTCATGCATCTTTTCCACTATTTTGTTTGAATGTTACCTTATTCAATTGTATGTGGTCATATTCAGTTTTCACAACTGTTACAATCTGTTTTTTAAATGTTTCTTGTAGGTGTTAGCATTTGGTTCACTTATAGTATAATTGAGTTTACCTAAAAGAAAACTAAAATCCACTTTTCTTGTAGACTCTAATACTTTTTTGCATGAACGCAAAAAGTTAACCAACTGCAAATATGCAAAACCTCATCCATCGCCTGAACATTTTTTAAACTCTTGCATTTTCAAAAATTATTCTCTGCAATCTGCTTAAGCTGTAACACTTTAAGTAATTAACTTGTTTTCCCACATGGGTCATTTAGTATCGCATTATATAATAAAAAAAATGTTGGGCTTTGCTCTTTTTTGTAGATGGTTAAATGTCTTGACTTTTTTATTGTCTCTTCTGTATTTGTATCACATACAGGCAAACAACACTAGTACATTTAATTAACTTAAAATATGCAAAAGCTCATGGAACTCCCCAAATAATTGGAAACTGTTGCATCAATTGAATAGTTTTGGCTAAGAAACAGTTAGCTAAAGAATAAAAGTGTAAATCACATTTTTCCATGAAATGTGCATACAAGGAGCCTTGGGCGGCGTGTGGCGCAGTGGGGTGTGCGTTGGTGTTGGGATCAGGGGGTCACAGGTTCAAACCCCACTGCAGTCAGCATGTCGTTGTGTCCCTGAGACACTTCACCCTAAATTGCTCCTGTGGGGATTGTCCACAGTATTGAGTATGTAAGTCGCTTTACATAAAAGCGTGTAAGTAACATGTCATGTTGTTACGTCACATGTTATAGCTGAGATAGAAATATATTCGGCTAAGGCATGTTTATGGAAAGATGAACAACTATTGAACTGCTGCTACAGTATGTGATGTCTGTCATACTTTATTTTCATCTCCCTTGGTGTTTCAACACTGATCAAACACAAAAAGAAAAACTGACTTCAACACTGGTCATACAATATCAGTTTTACAGTTTAATAACAGTGTGTGTGTGTGTGTGTGTGTGTGTGTGTGTGTGTGTGTGTGTGTTCTCCTTTTCCTTGCCTCTTTCTGGTTAGCAAGCCCAGGGCTACTGCTAGAGTGGTTGCCATGGAGTTTTGACATCATTTTATAAATGAGAATAGATGAGTCTGGGAAGTCAATATGGGCTGGAGCTGCTGAAGGGTGTTATGGGAAAAAAATGAACACGGCTCCACAGAAATAACCTCCACTTCCCGCCGAGGCACACACATACCCACCCACACACCCACACACACACACACACACACACACACACACACACACACACACACACACACACACACACACACACACACACACACACACACACACACACACAAGGACGTCTACATTAGCTCCCACACATTTATCAGGGTCTGCTGGCATGCCGGCCACCACAAGAGGCTCATTGAGGTTATCATCCAAAGCGTCAGAAATAACTAACAAAGAAAGCATTATACTGGCAAGGAGCTGGAAATGCACATGACACAATCTACCTGAAAACAGATCCCTTTTTTGTTGTTGCTATTTATACCATCGGCCTCCTGTCAAAATAAGAATTTCCCTGAGCCTGGGACACCTCACAATTCACCGCACAGACCATCAGGGACCAGGTACTGCTTGTGATGATCGGTAAGATATATCCTGCTTCCGCCACGTTTCCGTAATACACATTAAAATACACTCCAGATATTCTCTCTGACTCCTAGCTACGGTTGTTAGCTTGTCCGTTTCATTAGCTGGTGATCTTACTTTGCCCATGGTGAGTGGAGACATGGCTTTTCTCTTTAAATCTGGACCTAGATAACCTCCTCCGTCTCTTCGGTTCATCAGCATCCCCTTTGTCCTTCTCCAGATTTCAGTGGACATAGCTGTTGTTCCGACCATCATGCTAGCCTGCTTAAGCACAATCAGCTGTCTGTGGTCTAAACATTTCATGGGGTCGCTACGCAACTGTCCCATAGATGTACAAAAGCAGCAACTCAACAACAAAAAACACCAAACAAAATCTCCCCACAAGTAAGTTTAAAGAGCGCACAGCTTAATACGTATCAAAAAGGAAGCCAAAAGTTGAAGATATTACAAAACTACCAGGAGTTCCTGCAACAGGCCGCATCATGCTGAATATATAGAAACACATTTCTATTGTGACTCCACCCGGTAACTTTTGAATGCAGCCATTAGAAGCTATCCTAACAGGCTGTGTCAGTCCCAGCCCCACACAGAGATGATGCATTAGGATCTCAGGCAGACAGTTGACTGTCAGCACACTGGGAGATTAATGGACAAACACACAGTTACAGCAGGAGTCTGCCCGGGTAAGGAGCGAGGGGAAATATATGTAGAGGGCACCAGAGGGGAGAGAACTTGTACAGAGACTGTGTTTGAAACCTAATGCACAAATTGTTTATATTTTAGAGTTTTAAAGTGTTGTGTTAATTTGATAAACTATCAAAGTTGTACTTTAATAGTGGGAGGTAAAGGGAATATAAGTGTATGTTTACTTACTCCCAGCTGATTACATCGGTTGAACCATTATAAAAAGAAGGTAAAGTGTGGACAGATGGAGCTACAGCTGCTCTACAGGACCGTTTTGGGTGCTTAGAAGGACATTATGTTTAAGTATGCTGCCATCCAGCAGAACCGCATCAATCTAAAGGAATAGTACGAATATGAATTATCGATTGGGTTGCTGATGTAGTGATCACAAAGACTTCAATATCATTTCCTTTCTATAAAGCCTGGAATCATGGAGAGGTGAAGGCCCTGTCCAGACCAACAATAGAACAGCAAAAACAAACTAAAACGTACTTCTTAGCTTAACCAAAGAATTGATGGTGATTTTAGAAAAAAGACAGAGAAACCACATGCCTGTCTACTTGGTAGAGCAAGTATACACATTTAATTTCTGGGGAATCTGCATAATAGATAACATCACCATCTCAGTGAAACATTTTTGTACTTCTTTGAGACATTTAAGAAAGAAAACTTTTTACTTTTACAGCGAAGTAATAGGCAGCACGGCCCAGGACCGGAGGGCTCTGCAGCAGGAGATTAAAACTGTCCAGAACATTATTAGTACCAATCTACTTAAGCATTAGTGATATTGGGGAGTAGAGGTGACTGCATGGAGCCCAACGGATATTAAAACATCAAACCAACCCCAGCCAGTTTAATAGAGTAAAAGCTGTCATATATCTACAGTAATTTGTTAAGAGTTGGCACACTATATCAGACACAGCCACAAACAGAGGAATTGTACATGGACCCAATCATTCCTTCTTTCTCCTCCTTGCCTGTAGCTTTCGGTAATGCAGATTAGACACTGTGCATGCATGGCAATACTAGAGAGCAGGAAATTAGCTTTCTGACTAAGTAGACCTTCAGTCTTCTCTCACTTCAAGACTGTAATGATTTAAACAAGACTCATGACAAGAATCACTTTTTTGGGGAGTGTGAACTGAATGGCGTGAATAATGAGAAACTCCTAACTGGAACTGTTTGGCCCTGAGGAAGAAACCATGCAAATTTGTTTTTTTTCACTTGTGCAATTTATTTCAGCGCCGTCTGAATTTAATGAAGTTCTGGAAGATGAAATGATCAGTGCAAAGAAATCTCTGGGTGGCGCTATTTCAAATTAAATATGTTTTGCCCTCACCTTTCAACCTCTTATTATTTCCCTCCTTCATATAATTCTTCTTACCACTTCAATGAAATCTCTTCTCCGTCTCCTCCTTTATTAAAGTGCGGTATAGAGAGTGGGTGGTGTTGGTAATGAAATATAATCCCTCTCCGCCAAGCATTCAAATCCAACGTCACGTACAGTAAAGGTGGTCTACTTAAGAAAATATATCTTCGCATTTATTTATTTCGACTTCATCTTTTTTTATTGCTCTTATTTCTTTGAACCCTGAACCTCAATCAGTAAGTAAGTCGCACTAACACATGAACATTGTTAACAACGGAATTGGAAGAGAGCAAGAGTTCTTAAACCTTACAATGAGTCATGCTTGTGGATATTTCTAAAGTCTATTATTTAAAAGGAAAGATATGTGTTTAGACCTGGAGCTTTAGTCCCTTGTCCTTCAGTGGTTTAAGCAGTTTGAAAACATGCTCATAGCTTCACTGAAAAACAATGGCTATACAATGCAGTTTACACCACTTATTCAAATCCAGGGGTTCATGCATTGAAGGCTACTTCTGAAGTTGCCACTGGAAATGTGGAATGTTTGTGAAATAGATTATTCAATTTGAAAAGACTCGGAATGAGTATTTGATGAAAATATGCATACGAGTCAGCACAATCCAAGAAATTGTGTAAAAAAACCTAGTTAGCAAGTAAGCAGAGAAGTGTACAGCTTAGGAATACACTGTGAACATACGGAGCTCTTTTTCTTTGCTGGGGGAAAGTGTAGATATTATGATTCCAAAGTTCTGTGCTTTCCAGAAATGTAATAATGAATATACAAAAAGTATGTCATGGGGTCTTTCTGCGGATTGATATGAATGCACAAACTACAGTCATTGGATCAGAGCCTGCTCTTTAGCAGCAGTCTGCTAGAAACAAATAGAGGACTTCCGGAATGTCCAAATTGACCAATCAGAATCAAGTATACAACTAAGTAGTTTAATTAAATGATCTTATCGTTTGAAATAGATAGCAAGACAGCAACAGGTTGCTAGCATGACTGACTAGATTCTGACTTAGCTGTAGGTCATTTTGGAGACACCAGCTTGAGTGCGCTAGAGTTTGAAAGTACACAACCGAAAAAAATCCTTCCTTCAGACTTCCTCACAGAGCCCCTCCTCCAACACACACGAACGTGCACATGACCAATGAGGGCACGAGATAAGTTTGTGTACAGATGGAAGGCTGACAGGCAGGTAGGCCATCCAATTATCTGGCAGATAATTGGACTTGCTTTTTACAGCGCCACGGCTTCCACTGATGAATTATTTGTATATATTTATTGTCAAAGCATTTAATGTATTCATTGCTATCAGGATGTTAAGAGCATTCCATGGAATATAACAACAAGTTCAGAAACAACAAGTTTTTCTGAAGTGAATTACCTACCCTCAGTGATGGGAAAGTTACTTCCAAAATGTAATACCGTACCTACAGTAATACCGTACATATTATTTATGACTGTACTTATTAGATTACTGTCTTTTTTAAGTAATAAGTTACATTACAATATTACTGTCTCTGAAATGTAATGAGTTACACTACTTTTATATTACTTTTGAGTTACTTACCAAAATAACCGCAAAAGAATGGCTAGGTATTTTAAATGCTAAAATGTAGTTTAGTGCACCTCATTATACATCCAGTGAAGGGCAATGTGGTATAGCATAACAACTGTGTAGGCCATTAAGGATGCAGCCACACGGAGACGAAACGGGTCGTATCCGCTACAGTTCTCTATCTTATATAGACGGTTTGGCCACACGAGGCCGACAGGGAAGGCAGGCCAAAACGGCTACGTGTGTACGTCCTATACGATCATTTCCTGATAACGATGACGCAATAGCCCCGCCTCTCCCCACCTCTGCTGCTCACTGCTGTAGCATGGTCAGTAGCTACTGCTACAGACCATGCTACAGATGTTAGTGCAACATCTACAACTGCTCTACCACAACCATCAGCAACAAGTGGACATGGAGAACTACATGAACTACATGTTTGCTAAATCCACCGAAGAGAATAAACAGAAGGGCAACCAGGCAACTATGGCAACCATGCTGGGGGGGGGTCTTCTTCGCTGCTTTTGGTGTGTTTTGTTACGGAAGTACAGCGCCACTTACAGGCCCGGCATATGTACTACAGCGTCTCCAGCGGGTCGATCTGTATAGTTTGGACGGAAAACTTTTTTGATATCGAATTTGGTTCGTTATCGTCTCCGTGTTGCTCCATATAACTTTTATTACATGGCATGTTGAATACTCGATTCTGATTGTAAATTCTTAACATGTGAAACGTTGTTAATACAGCAGTACAGACCTCTGTCAAGGACTACTGTATAATGAAGGTTGCTAAGGAGGATCAAGAAAGAGAAAGGAAAAGAGGTTAAAAGACGGAGAGCTGGACTTCAGAAAAATCACCAGAAGAAAGCAGAGAGGAAGTAAACAATAACAGGAACACGGAATGGGCTCTGTAGTTTGTTTTGTATATGGCCGTGTAATAAGTGGGATAATGTGCAGCGAGGCGTCATTATGGGGAAAAGAACACCCGACAGGCTGATCAGGGAACCCGACGCGAAGCGGAGGGATCTTGATGAGCCTGAAGGGTAAACACCAGGCTTACTAATCTACCCACACAATGTTTCTCTTCGACTGGAATGTCTCGCGATGTTGGTGAATTCTTAAAAAACAAAAAAACATTTAATTTCGGGTTGAAATGAGTTGTAACTGCGTCACTGAGAATTGCAACGGGTAGTATAGAACCCACATTTCATTAGTAATACGTTACATTACTTTGTTACAGCAAAAACTAATACATGACTGTTACTCTGTTACTTTTGCAACGCGTTACACCCAACACGGCCTACCCTACCTTTAAGGAAACACATAGAGAAACAAAGAAAGAGCAAGCTCATGGCGAGGCTTTGGATTGGATGTTTAAATATTGAAAAGGAATGTTAGTTCCCCAAAGCTCCTGCCTTCAGTGTCTATTTCACCAAGAGGCCTCAGGGCCTCGATGCTGGGCTGGACGTACAGGCGGGGGGGAAACATCCATCAGATGAGAGACATGAGTTCAGAGACGATGAGATGGGATTTGGCGTAGGAATGTTTAAAGATACTAAAAGATTAAAGAAAAAAGAAAAAACACAGTAACAATAGAACAATCAGACTTTTCTGCTGTTTCACAGTATGGTTAAAATGAATTAGAATTGCAGAATTTACTAAACAATAAGTAAGTAACAAGATGATTAAAAGCATTTGGCAGTTTTTGTTACAGAAAGTACTTATTTTGTGTTTACATTACGACTATGATCCTTTTTTTCGGCAGTGAGAGAAAAGGTGAACAAAGTGAGTTTCAGAGCAATGTCCATGCTCTTTGTCCGATTACTTTTGTGTTTTGTAGTTTGATCTGCACCTATATTGATTCTTATGTAAGCCTTATGTTATATACTTGCCTTAAATCACCTATTCTCTCAGTTTTATAACTGTGCAAATAAATTCACAAACCAAACTGAGGTTTTGACTCGTGGATTGCTCAATCATCCCGAACACTTCTGAATCTTTCGCTGGGAATCCGAGGCTGTTTAATCAGAGCTGCCCGAGGCGGGCTGGAGGATCCGACAATTTTAAAGTCAAGTTTTTCTGAAAAGATCAAAAAGATGCCCCGGGGAACCGGCTGTGATCAGAATGAAGTTTCAACTCTTAACCTTACAGCACCACTTAGCTATTTTCCTTGAAAAATAAACAAATGACACTGCATTGAGTCATGTTTTTGGCATTTAGATGAGCAGTATACAAAACTGTTGATTCATTTAAATAACATTTAGTCACTTATTATTTGTTATCAGCCGTGACTCAAAATGTCCTCTCAAATTGTAATACTAAGGGCATGAACTGAAAAACAATGCAAGGAGTTTTATTCTTCAATAACTTATAATTCACGGCACACTGTTAACACTTTTCTGTTGTTTGTGGTTGTTTTATCAAATTTTGCACAAAAAATACAATTCAGAAAAACCATAACACACTACAGGAAAGGGAAACCCCCAAATAGCAAAAGAAGGCCTCTTTAAAACCACACCTTTTGAGGCTCTACCTGCTCCAAAAGGTCGGGAGCCTTGCACACATTTTTGAAAGTGTGGGAGCTAGTGGGAGATATTGTTTTGTGTATTGGTATTTTTCCTCCAGACACAATCTCAGGCTGGATATAGGAAAGCAATCTCTCAGCTAAGTGATTTGTGAAAGGTGTCATATTCTCACCTGGCAGTAATTGCCTGTTGGTGTCGCTTAGCTGTGGTGATAGGTGCTCTTGAAGCGAGAGGGGATGGGTGGACGGGCGGGGGGTGGGGGGGCGGGGGGTATTATGACCAGCATGAAAGATGTATTGTCAGGCATGAAAGGAGAGCTTTAAAATGCATATTGTTAAAATGCTTTGTACTTTCTAAACAAGTCGAATATCAAAGTGCTGCAGGGTGTAAGGAATTGGTTATTTGATCAGTGTGTCTATGTGAGTGCAATTCTCCAGAGTGCATGCATGCGACTAACAATCTGTCAAGAGCCACTAAACATTTTCATTGGTCCCACCAGTGCGCCTGACATTTAAGAGGTCTGTTTGTGTGTGTGTGTGTGTGTGTGTGTGTGTGTGTGTGTGTGTGTGTGTGTGTGTGTGTGTGTGTGTGTGTGTGTGTGTGTGTGTATATGTGTGTGTGTGTGTGTGTGTGTGTGTGTGTGTGTGTGTGTGTGTGTGTGTGTGTGTGTGTGTGTGTGTGTGTGTGTGTGTGTGTGTGTGTGTGTGTGTGTGTGTGTGTGTGTGTGTGTGTGTGTGTGTGTGTGTGTGTGTGTGTGTGTGTGTGTGTGTGTGTAGCATAATATGGCATGTGTGTATGTGTGGAATACTGCTCTGTTCCACAAGTGACGTCACAACCTTAAAACATACTGGTTTTTTTTTTTTTTTAAAGCGCCCGGTACACTTGTATCTGCTCCACCACCCGTTTCAAATGTCCCTCGTAACATTTATAATCTAGAGGCACCAGAGTTATTTTCAGAATAACCTTCTCTGACACTTAAACACACAGTTGCTACACACACATTAAGCTACTCTTATACCCTAAAAATATGTAAACATGTGGATTGCACTTAAACCCTGTCTTAGACACGGTAGAAATGCATCATGAAAGTTTGTACACGGTGTGTGTACCCATTGATTTCTTTATCCACTACTACACAATGCAGAACATGGGCAATCGCCCCTTGGACCCTGGTGCACTTCTGATCTTTGGTGGATATTGTGCATCGTTTTGAAAAGTGGTGGGGACACTCCACGCAATAAAGAAGTAATTTAGGGTTAGGGTTGATAGCAAGACCTTTAGTCACCTGCAGACTGCTTCGCTCATCAATATCGCAAACTCTGCACATCAGGGTGGCTGTTTGTTCTTTTCACTAAGACAGAAAGGAACTCAAAGTCAACTTTAGTGTTAATCTTTCAGTTCGTGTGTACAGACAGAGAGATCTAAATAACGTTTCCCACAATCCCGAATACAAAAATATAAATATATATACAAATATGTATAAAATATGTATATCCTATATACAATCAACAGACATATTTATACATATGCACACATTAAGACATAAATAAAAGCACAACAATCAATACAAAATAACAGTCTGTTCAATATCTTTGGGAAATGTACATTATGATGACGTTTAGTAGTCTCATTTAGTTACTCGGTAGTAACCTCCGTTTTTATGACACAAAGAAGCTTCGGACATTCAACAGTGGGGTTATAACTGACATTTTTATTTCTAACACAATATGCGGATCTCTTCTCCCCACAGACCTTCTTTCTGGCTTCGAACCACATTCAAAACCATTGACTTCAAGACGAGGGATCTGGACATATGTTCTGGGTTTCAGGACTCATTAATGCACCTCTCCATAAGAAGGACTGCCATGATTTAGAATTTTCATTTAAGCCTTTTATTATCTACCGTAATTTTCGGACTATAAGGCGCACCTGAATATAAGCCGCAGCAGCTAAATTGAATGATGTGTACATATATAAGCCGCACTGGACTATAAGCCGCAGGTGTTTTAATGTTTAATTACCATATGTAAGGGTTCGTGCACAGAGGGGATTGTCGGGAAAGAGATGGCTGTTTGAGGGAGCTCCCATTTATTAACATTTCAACAAACAAGTTGCATATTTGCATAACGTATTCAAGTGTTAGCATTTAGTGCAATAGTAGCTACAGAACATGTGCTGTGTAAACTGTACTGTATCACATAGCGTTTCAGACACACAAACTTTTCAACTTTCAAACTTAAACGGTGCGCTCCCAGTGCACGTACCGGCAGTGATCTACAGCAGCGGTTTTCAACCAGTGGTACGGGGACAAACTGTCTCGCTCTCGTAATGTCTGTCTGTCTTGCTCTCGTTCTGTCTCTCGTACCACTCTCGGTTCCACTTTTACTTTTGGGCGCTACCTGTCTCACTCTTTCCCGGCCTCCAGCTTTTCCTGCTGGAGCCCGCCGATTAAAGGTGGGGGTCCGCGGACCGGCCCTAGAGCCCATAGAGTTAAAGGTGGTGGACTGTAACCTGTAAAACCCATAGATTTAGGAGTTACCCTAGTGGCCGTTAGCTGTAAAAATCCATAGATTAGCCGCACCGTTATATAAGCCGCAGCATCGAAAAATGGGAAAAAAGGCGCGGCTTATAGTCCGAAAATTACGGTAATTGTTTGTACCTTTTGTTTTCCTTCTATTTATTTATCTTTCTTCTTTTTTGTTGCATGTATTGTATGTGTTCTGGCATGTGAGGATGTAGGACTTCCTGTGATGCCCTCTTGACCACGACTCCCTGGAGGAAGGGATAGAGTTAGGGCTAGTTGGACATATCTCATGAGATCGGTAAGGCTTTCTATCCATCTTTTATTCATTCACCCCAACTCCTTTCATTCCCAAAAGTTTTTTTACTTGAAAACATATTTTCAACACTCGCACATTTGTGGACGCTATAGGGAGATAGATTCATTCAGAATTCAATAAAATGTGAGGAATATATTCATCAAACAAAAAATACTGTAAAAGATACAGCTGAAAGCAAAGTTTCGAGTTCAATACTGAAGTTTTGACATCGGAATACTGTAAACAAAAATCTTCTGAAGCTTGGTTCACTCTGAAAGTCTCTTCTTTTCAAACCACCAGAATCAGAACATTGACATTCATACACTGGGGTAATACAATTCCACTATTAAAGTAGCAAAATAAATAAGCACCGTAACAAAAAAGAAAGGCAATAAAAACAAAGTCCTTGAAACTAAAAGCCATGCTCTCTCATACATCAGGAAAATAATCTTGCCATGTTGAGAAGATTCTCATTATGGCATGTAAATGTGATGGAACTGAATGTGTGAGAGGAGGAATATGCATATGTTTGTTAGCCATCTCTAATGACACCTCTCTGAAAAGCTCTCCAGTGTGATATCATCATGATGGAGCCAAACTCGTCAGGGACACCGGGGGAAACAACTCGACTTGATTTTGACACATGGAGAGCGTTCGCCGAGGTGAAGAGCTTTTAGATGGCTCTCCAGACATTGGAGCAAAGATACACACACTCGTCCGTGTGCATGCAAAATGACAGGCGGAGAGACCCACAGGGGAACACACTTAGCTCATTGACGTAAGATATATGAGACGTTGAATCCTATTGAAAGAAAATCCATTTGAAATCTGGAGAGCATGTGGGGATTGAGCCCCAACATATTAGTGGCTGGAGTACAGTAAAAACCACCTGGCTGTTACTCTATTGGACAAATCCATCTCACTTTCACTTAGATATAGTTTTTGTCCTGAATCAACATAGAATGTGTAATTAAGATAAGAGAGTACTTTATTGATCCCAATTTGGGAAATGTTTGCGTTGCAGCAGCATAAAAAGAAATGGCAGTGTACATTAAAAAACAATTATCAAGTTAGAAATAAATTATGGGATTTGAGAGTGGTAAAATAATTAAATTCAAATACAAATGTACAAAATATTTTTTGCCAGCATTCTTATTTTGCCTTGAAGCAAAAGTATTTATTTAGGTGATATCCTTTTCTCATAGGCGGAAATATGGCGGTACCAGAATGATCCATTGCATGCAATAACAAATTCAAATAAATCGTCAAATGTCCCCTTTTAAAAACATTCTCACATTTTCAATGGCTGTCAAATACTGAATCTTATAGCATTGCTATGTTGAATGGTACTACATTAGTGTTAGTCTTGGCTGACTCTGGGGGACTCTGATTAATCTAATCACTGGCGGATCAGACACACACACATTGAGGCCTGCCAAGATGGGCTAATTGATGCTGTGATTGATAATGATGGCGCAAGAACAGATGCCGTGCAACGAAAGATATTTGATGTTATCCAAATGGACTTAAGAAAAACATAAATATGGTTAAAACATTTAAAAATGTAAGTCCTTATATGTAAAGGCCAAACTACAAAGATGCTCTTCCTACCTTCCTATGTCGGCCGTCTCTATGACTCTGACTTCAGTGTAATGAAACAGAAGTAACCCTCATAAATCTGTTAGTCAAACAGACCTTCCTGTATCATATGTTATCTGATCACTGGTACCTGAAACAGCATTCCCTCACAAACCCTGCACAGCATGCTGTTAGCAAAATGATTGGCAATACAACTCGGCTGTCGCTATGTTGGACACGAACTGCTGACCTATCAACACGCTGATAAGGACAAATTGAGCAAAGTCATTTTATTTTGACCTTACTGGAATGTAGACATGATTTCTAGCTTGGCAGATAGCTAACAGTGTCAACAATAAATAACCAGGAGACAGCAGGTATGTTTATAAAAAGAAACGGAATTACAGAAATAAAATACGAACAAAGTGTAATGAGCTTGACTTTTGATGTCACATTAACAAACATTGAATTATTACTCACTGTATTAAACGCAAATACACTGACATGATATTTCAAAGCAATACATACAGCTGACTAACTATTAGCTTGAATGCTAACTTAACATTGAAAACACCTAAGACAAGCCAAAGCAATTAGCATCGCCATTATTTTAAATCTCTATCGATAGTTTACAACTGTTTTAAACAACTGTTGCATGTTAGTATTTAAAGTCAATATTTAAAAACAACAGTTATGCTTTATAGACTTTAATACAAAGTAAATGATGGCAAGCCTGGATGGAAAAACAAGAAACACTCCAACTCTCATAAGGGGCATCACACATTTTGGTACTGGTCAAAGCAGTTTAAGCATAAAAGGGAAGGTTTAATAGAAATAATATACAAGCAGTTCTCTACTGATGTGATAACGATTCTAAAACAAAACACATATGGGAACATATTGTAATCTCTCATAGTGGATCACTGCTGTTTCAGGAAGTAACCAATAAGACCTTGTATGTCCAAAGGGATCTCCAGTTATTCCACAAGAATTGCCTAGAAATGTGTCAAGCAATAATATCTTGGTTTCAATAAATGGAATACAAAAGTAGTTGTTAATTTAACCTTGGAAATGATATTTACAAAACACTTTTTAACAAACACAACTGCAAGATTTGTTGGAATCTTAAAACCTAGACTTTAACTCTAAAGGAAAAAGAAGACAAATATTTAGAAAAGTTATACCTAAAACGTGAGAAGATCTCGAGGTCCAAAAGGCAGAATAAAATATACTTAATACACAGTACGGATTACAACGATGTTTTCTCTCAACAACTTCCTGTCCATGTCAGGGCCATTGTTTTTATACAATAGATTTTAGTTCCTCCTAAGATTGCCAGGGTTGAGAAACAATTCAAACTATTTTCGAAAATCAGACGGCAAAACAAAAAAATATTCACAAAACTGTGTCTCAGGGCTTCTTAACATTTAACAAGCTATTAATGTGTCATACCCACTTAACGGGAAGAGACTCAGCTAACTGACGATATGAACCATTTTTACCTAAACAAAACACAACTCTAATGCCAAGCGTCTGAATTAGCACTAATTAGCACGGCAGCGAAGCCAGGAAAGACAATACACAACTTCACTTTACGGGGCTAAAACGGCAAATACGTCTTACCTTTGCTGTTTTCTGATCAAAAGTTGTGTTCAATGGCATTCAAACGCAAATAAACGCTGCTGAAGGTTAATCCAATGTCTCTGTGTCATTTTGAAATTATTACTGATAATCCATCATAACATTTATGGCAATAAACCTAGTTTTCATGTGGAGTGTAACATAGCTTTCAGTTTGGGCAAACTGCGTGCGCATCCCTCTCACTCCTCAATGGTAATATTTAGATGGGTTTTAGGAACCTCCCCTCGATTCTATTGGCTCTAACGGTTCAAAAGTGGTGTCAATCGCCAAAATCGACCAATGGGTTCCAGAGATATGCCAAACACACCCAAATGACCCCAGAGGTGTTTTTTTTCTAAATCTCTCTAAAAAGGTCAAATGTCACTTGTTTTGCATCAATCTTGATACAGGGTACTTATTATATGTCATAGTGTGGATTCCTAAAGCTTTTAGTCTACCATCCCATCATTCAAGGGTGGTTTTCACTATAAGTAATGGTTTTATTTTGGACGGACACTATAATTTAATTTTTTTTACTATGTTCAATCTGAATTTACTTTAACATAAAAAACATCTATATTGATTCTGACTTTTCTAAATCCAACTCACAGGTTTATCATTACTTTGAGAAACAAGATAATTAATGTACCCCTTTTAGAAGTGAAGATATGGTCATTTGTTCTGGGAATGTCATTTTCGAGCCTGAAAAACAGGCTCAGGGCTTAACAGGTTAAAAAAAAGAAAAACATGAAGACGAGAGAAAAATCGTTAAGTTAAAGACCTCATTTGTAATCATGTTTCTTCTCATGTCCTTTGGTTTATTCTAAGACGGTAAGCAGTTACATTTCTGTATTGTACCGCGTGTGTGAGTTGCTTAGGAGCGTGTGACTTTTTTTCATTGCCTTGGAATTAGTTAAAGACATTTATGAGAGGGCTAGTCAAGGTTCAGAAACTTTGCTTTACAATAGAACATACGTTTGTGAACAGGTATTCTCTATACCCAACGGGGAGGAAGCAGTTCCAGCAGAGGGCCCCACACGTCCCTTCATCAACCAGCAGTGACTTGAGGTTTCCAAGGCGCCCCATGGCCAACGTTATAATGCCTTCACCTGGCCCTTTACTGCCTTGTTCTCCTCGCAGCTGGACATGACTCAAAGACCATTCACTTCTCAAATAACTTCTCACCCTATCCCTAAGGATATGATTTCGCAATTTTCGTCCCCCCGACATAACCATAGGTGACGATAAGAACGAAGATGGAACGGTAGATCGAAAGCTTTGCCTTCTGGCTTAGCGCTCTCTTGGTCACAACTGTGCAGTAAAACTTGCACTGCTCAGATTCTGCGGGCCATCTCCTGCCCCAATTGACCACTCACTCCAGAACTAGACCTCGACATATTAACTATTTCACTTGGGGTAAGGATTTATTCCCCATTCTGAGAAGACAGTCCATCGCTTTCCCGCTGAGAACCCTGGCCAAGAATGCTTCACCATTCTCACGTCTGAAAAAGTATTCTGGCAGTGTCCACGGATGTCTGCTTTTTAAAAGAGAAAATATAGCAATAACAGGTCAAAATGCTCACATACCGACCACGATACATGTAATGAACAGTAGGTTCTCTAAGAAATGAAGTGCAGTAAACTTTGAAACAATTGTTTTGCACTTTATTAATGCGAAACGTGCTGACAGTTGTAAAGTATGTTCTATGACACAAATAAAAAATAACATCTTAGGGGTCAGGTTCCTTAGAAGTGCACAAAGTATTATTTCACATAACGTCCTGGGATATGCCTTCATCCTTTAGATCAAAGTCTCTCATGTGTTCCTTGCTCACAGCATTCGTTTGATGCTCACACATGAGTTAGGATTATTTTACAGATGCAAATTCACTGGTGGGGAGAGAGTTCATCCAGTTCATTAAAGAGGGTGAATGGCGCTACTCTGTGTGCTCTTCTAAATTATGTGTGGCCTTTGCAGTATCAGCAATAATGAAATGTTCTGTTTCAAAACTTGATAAAACATGGGCCTGCATGTATTTAACATTGTAGTGGACGACACTGGATAAAATATAGAATGCTGGCTTTGGTTTAACAGTGAATATAATGTCTTAGCGTTTCCTGTGTTGCTTGCTTTCCTGTCTCACTTCCCCATGACTCACAATGTCTTCCTTTAACCTCTTATTTTAAACTAAAAGGTAACTTATTTGACATATTTCAAGTATTTCTACCATGATGTAAGGGCAAGGTTAACGACAGAGAATTGTGACAAATATTTTCCCAACTGTCAAAACACTATTCTTCTTTAAAATGTTACAAAAAGAGGCATGGGAAGTTTGGGTATTTTAGTATTCGTATGTATAGCAGTCAATGTGTCACATATTCAGACCTGTGCTGACAGTGGCTGACAGACTGCATTATGATTCTGCTGACATGGTGGAGCAGCTATGATGCACGAGATAAGATCCCAGACAGAAATGGCCGAATTATAGCCGGAGCCTTACTACGTGACACAAAGAAACACATCAGCATTACAACTTCAAACTAACCAGAATCAAGATTAGTGAGTTAGAAAGGTACGTTGAACCTAAAGCCAGGGTTTTCAAGGTTATGAAGGTTTTTCTATTTCAAATTTGCTCTATTGGCATTATTATAACCTGTTGCTGACCGTTCCATATTCAGAGTTTCAAACTGAAATATAGGCTTAGAATATCTTCAGGAGGTCGTGTTATTCCTTTGGGGTTTTCCCGTTCTATTAGTGTTATGCTGTATTGTGTAATGTATTTGTTTAAGCCCGGGTCACACTGTCCCGAAATTGACACCCGATGGACCTCGATAAAGGAAATGTTCAAATTCGGCTCTTATCGTAAAGACATCGGGCCATTCGTGAAGGCATCTTAAGCTATCGTGTGACCGCCGGTGGAGTTTCTCAGGCTCCGGCAGCAACTTTGTGAGCGGCAATTTCGCAAGGCACTCGTGGGGGCATCTTGGCAAATCGTGTCATCTTCGTGTTATCATGCCATCGGGCATTCGCCCTCACTCTGATGATAACAAGATGCCCTCACGACGGCCTTATGAAGGGCAAAATTGACACATAAATTCAACACGAAAATGAACCTTCGCAAGGCCCTTCGGCAATTTTTTGGCATGCCAAAGATTTTGCCACCACTCACGAAGTTGCTGCCGGAGCCTGAGGAACTCCACCGGCGGTCATACGATGGCTTAGGATGCCCTCACGGATGGCCCGATGTTGTTACGATCAGAGCTGAATTTGAACATTTCCTTTATCGTGTGTCGATCTGGTTGTTTTATTGCACAACAAAATCATTTAAACATATTATGTAAATAACCCAATTTGTGTTCTGTGAAACTGAAAAGGATATAATATATTATTTTGAAGGCGAGTTGACAGGAAGTTGTTGTTGCTATGGAAACAACATTACGGAGAAAACTTCATATCTTCTACATATAAAGACGGAGAAAGTAAAGAACAAAGTCGGAAAATATCAGTACAGTATCATAATACTTTAACATAATTGTTTTTGTTACTTTCGTTGCAGTCTTAAATGTAATGTAAATGTTGCCTCCGTGTGTGGTTCGGGGCCAACTTCGTGCGAAATTCACAATTCCACATTCCTGTGTCCATCGGGTGTCAATTTCGGGACAGTGTGACGCGGGCTTTATGCATGTAAGTGTTCTGCCTGGAACGCTTCCATTGGACTCCTTTGTTTATTTGCAACATCACTACGTAACACTCGCGCTTCTATTGGCTAGTGCTCAAACAGAATGTACGTGAACAGACCATTTTAATATTAAAGCAATGAAACATGTCACAGTAGAGGCTCTACAACAACAAACAAATGAACCCGAACATTTGCATTATATCCTCTCTGATCAACTTTATATTCAAACTTGTCGAGCTAAAACGCTACATATATTGCAAATGAACCAAACCTTGACTAATGAATCACAAATTACGCATGTATTGAGTCGCCGCATGAACCTAGTTATTGATGCCCAGAACGTCAGAAAGAAAACTTTTTTTATTTTGGTAATCAGGCAAACTTTTTTTATTCAGGTTTTCCATGCCTTCACTGAGCTATTAAATAATGTTACACTCTCCATTTGCTCACACTGGCTCTAGAAGAAGCCTTCTATAAAAATGCACACAGAATATATTATTAGTTCACTGTATTAATCAGCATGACATTTAAATGCATATGAAATGCAGTATGATTATTTTAAACCATGGCAAAATGTTACGGCTTAAGATCATGTTTTTTTAATGAGTGGTCTCCATTAGCTTGAGGCTATTATACACAGGTATTGCATTTAATTGAACAACACTCTATTTCACTTGTGAGCATAACGTTAACATCTATGGCATCAAATATAAGCTGTAGAACATGCGGTTGTTTGTGAAATAAATATATCGACTTAAAAATCTACACAATTTTCTGAAACCTTTCCTCACTTGCCTTGTTTGTACCAACATTGATTCTTTTTGGTGTGATTGTACTATAATTATGAAGATGGAATTGCGGCACAAAAATGGTTCATATTGTCCGGCAGGAAATTCAAATAACTCCCTCAACGCCCCTTTTATGAACCAGAGGATGAAAGCCTGTTTATACAACGAAAAAACAAATGCAACGCTGGATTGTAAAGAGAGAGAGCCAGGCTGTCATAAATCAGATTTGTTACGTGTGAGTCGTTTAAACCCATGAAGATAAATATCTAGGGAGAATAGGAAATGCCATAAAAGAAAGAAAGTGATGATTAGTTGAGATGGGGAGTTAAAAGACCTAAAAGTCCCTTAAAGTGAGCTCTATTAAGAGGGGATTAGATAATTCTCTATACACTCTAAGATTGAACCTTTGGAATTTCAAATGCTGTCTGCATACTCTCCATTAATCATCAGTAGCTGAATGATATCAACAAACATGACCCAACATGTCCTTATAATGGAGTCTCAGATCAGATGCATTTAAGCCCTAATTACTGAGTTGTCAAATACATCAAAGTCTCTCCTCAGACTCTCCCTCTCTGGACTCTGAGATCTAGGTAGGACGTTCAGCCACAGTAAAGACAACACAGACATGATAAGGGAAAGAAATGGCTGCCAAAATAGAGAGACTTACTCAGGTTGCGGTCGAATTGTCAAAACAATCAGGACCTATGGGCTTTAGAACATATTTGAAGGATAACTCATCAGGACCTAGGAAAAGAGACTTATCACTAAGTCTCTTATACTGGACGACATAATTATGATGAGCCAGCGGGTGATATTGATGTGTGTCTGCGGGTACCCAACAATTTTCTGTACAGCGGACTACTAACACCATCTAGAAACATTCCTCTGTGTCTTCATGTTGTTTTTGTATGCAGGCTGTATGAACGTGGACAACAGTGACAATGACACTTTTCATTAAAGGTAAAATACTGTTTTTCATCAATATATTATAGGTCTCAGATATATACAAAACATGTCTCTGAAGTGTTTGGCTCCAAACACCAAACAGATCAAGTGCTGACTCTCTGTCTGTTACTCTGAGAGAGAGTTGGTTAAAAAGGACCCAATGGTGCTCTAGGAGGAGATTCAGGTAATAAGGGGGGGCGGGGGTTACCTTGGTTGGTGATTGGCTAATGGTGTCACAAGCCAGAAAATCGTTATGACATCATAAAGTGGCCAAAATCTGATCAGCTCGTTCTCAGACAGGATTTTATAGAAATGGATCAGGACAAAAAGAGAGAGAATCTTTGCAAATGATACGACTGTATGTATGTATTGAATGTGTGTGTGTCCGTGTGTGTGTGTGTGTGTGTGTGTGTGTGTGTGTGCGCGCGCGTGTGTGTGTGTGTGTGTGTGTGTGTGTGTGTGTGTGTGTGTGTGTGTGTGTGTGTGTGTGTGTGTGTGTGTGTGTGTGTGTGTGTATATACAGGGGCGCCGTTTGCAGACAGGCAAGGCAGAAAAGTGCTTGGACAAGAAGGGGGCCCCCAAAGAAGGTAGATTAAGAAGGTCCACAGCAACGACGACATGAAACACCCTTTAATTTAATGCAACGACATGTCGGGAAACCATGCAAAGCCTGCCGTAAGAAACTTATTAATTTCAGTTTTGTTGCTCCGCTCCGAGGGGGGGGGGGACTTTACTGGCATTGATCCGGACCAGTGACCTTGTATAAAATTCACAAGTGGACCTTTCATAAAAAAGTTTGAGTACCCCTGCTCTACCGGATCAAATAAAGATCAATTTCCCATTCCACTGAGATGGACGTGAACATGATGAGTATGACATCCTATAAAACGCTAGGCCAGCAATGCTCCCTTTAATGAACGCCACCAATAATGGCTGGCTGTGTGTGTGTGTGTGTGTGTGTGTGTGTGTGTGTGTGTGTGTGTGCGTGTGTGTGTGTGTGTGTGTGTGTGTGTGTGTGTGTGTGTGTGTGTGGGTGTGTGTGTGTGTGTGTGTGTGTGTGTGTGTGTGTGTGTGTGTGTGTGTGTGTGTGTGTGTGTGTGTGTGTATGTGTGTGGATGTGTGAGCGTGCGGGTCCCTGGTGTCATAGTCGTCATTAACTTATATCAGCCACAGCCCTGCATTTTAAAGAGAGCAGCAAATAATGATGACACACATTCCTCAGATGTTTACTCAGGGATGTAGCAAGAGTCTCTTCCAAAGAGCCATGTGTCAGCACATGCAGCGCAGACAAGGAGGGATACAGAGTGAATCCGAGGTAGGGGGAGGAGGAGGTGATTATGAAAGACATACAGACGAGTGGAGGAGGGAGATAAGGTCAGTGTTTCTCCATTTCCACTGAGTTTAATTTTGTTTTGGGATGAACCCTCTGCCTTGTTATACTCCCTTTGCAGTTTCTTCTAATGTTCTGACACTGTGGGAATCTACTTAAAACACTTGAAGAAACCGATTGCCTTCAAAAAATAAAGTTCCTGCTCACCCTGTCTGTGTTATTCTTTAAATAATGCCCGCCTCACTGCATAATATTATCCCACATAGTCCAAGGCTACCTACTAAATAAATGTACTACTTGACTAATAATATTGAATACGAAATATGTTATTCATTTAAAAATGATCGCATTGTTTCTGCTCAGAAAAAACGGTCCTTTTTGAACACACTGACATCACTATGTAACATCTCCAATTTCACCCTTCACAACAGAGCAGGCCAACCTTTTTGCACATTAAAGCATGTGAAGATGTCACAGTAAAAGCACAAAAATGAGCACCAGAAAATCCTTAAAAAGAGCACAATATGGCCCTTCGAAAAGAAGTGAGAACCGCACACTAAATCTGATAAATACGCTTTTTATTCCATCAGTCTTCCCGCCAATGCACAGCACACACCCACACACACAAATACACACACACGCGCACACATATTTCTGCCCAGACCTCTGTGCCCACACAGAGTAAAGCTGTAGATTACAGAAAAGGTTAACACAGGCCACCAGTGCTTAACAATGATATGCCCGCTGTCAAGGTCGCAGTTGACACACACAAACACACACCCACAGTCACAATAGTTACACTTACAGGTATGGACACAAACACATAACTATACACACACACGCCTACTCATAAATTCGCAAGTGAGAGTTAAAACCCTAGCTCATAAATCAGGAAGGCTGAAGTGACGCCATTTAAAAGGTGCCACTCACATACTGTAAATATATGCAGGCTTTATGAGGACTGCTGTTCCAGAGGTCAGTGAAGGGAGACGCTGCACAGGAATGAAGACTGGACGTCTCCATGGAGCTCATTTTCCATTTATGACCCTGTCTCTGTCTCCTGCTCTCTCTTTCTGTTTCACTTCTCTACTGTTGGAAAACTCACCTTCAATTTGTTCCACAGGTTTGAACCACAACTTGGCAATATTCAAACACATAGGATCTATGCACCTTCGTGATGAAATGTGTTAGCTAGTATCTTCAAGGTTTGCCAGAGATAATGACTATGAGGTAAGAGGGACAGAATGGTCTGTGTACATTCGGATCAGCTTTATTAAAATCAGTCACATTAACCCTGAAACACATTTTGAGTTATACGTGAAAGGAGGATATTCTTAGCTTTCGAATGTTATCCTTATTGGTTTTGTTCTCTAAATATTCAGCAAAATATGTCACATAACGTAATGACTGTTACCAAGACACCATTTTGAGAGACAAGTTCTTCAAATGTTTTTAGCCAACATTAGTTTAAGAGTTGGCTCAAGGCTCAATATTATGGAGGCATAGTCAGGGCCGCCCTTCCCTACAGGCCAATCATGCAGGCTGCATGGGGCCCCGCCTGGCGCAGGGGGCTTCGCCCAGAGGGCCTCAGCTGCTGTGCGCAGTTCTCCGCTCAGTTCTCCGCGCACCCCCCGCGAGAGTGAGAGTGAGAGTTGACAAGGGGAGCACGTCTGTAACCCGACACCGTTGCAATGAATCGACATCTGACCAATCACGGCTTTGATACGGACACTAGTGCAGGTGAAGAGATGTCGGTGAAAAGACAGTTTCAGTATTGCCATATTAAAACATCAGCTGCAATTCACGACATGAAGAAGGCAGTCTCTGCAGAGCATATAGGCTTATGGAGATGCAGTTATTTCCAGCATTCTTTATTTACCATTCATTCAAGTATGTTATACTTTTATCTGCTAATGTACAGGAGGAAGGGTGATAAACTGTCTGTCTACTTGGCTTACATAACATTTAAGGTTAACGGCCTAAAGAACATGGAGCATTTTTTCCCCTTTTATTCATTTTTATGTCAATTTGCACATTTCATGGTGATGCTCAGCCTCTCCCCTTAACTCCTAACAGTCATCATCATGTCAACCACAACACAGAGAAATACTGATAGAAATGTGTATGTAGTTGTTGATACATTGCTGACAGAGGGAACTACATTTGAATACAGATTTAAGAAATATCAGTTTTTGAGCATGTCATAAGCATGTTTTGCCTTGGCTATATTACAACTAAATTATAATAAAATAATATGGTATTTATATTATTGAATTGGTTATTATTATTAGTAGTAGTAGTTTATTTGCATTAATTATATTTTAATCTTTTTGAGGCTAGTATTTGGCGGGAAACGCAGACGTATTCACCTGTAAACTCATACTGAACGACATACATGCACATTTACCATTCACCTCACTGTATAAAAAAGTAACTGTGTTGATAATAATAATAAACAGGAATTATATTTGCAAAATAGCCTACTTTGTTTCCAAAAAAATGTTTTCACTCCTGTCGGTTGGGGCCTCATCTCAAAATATCGCTTGGGGCCACAAGTTAGCCAGGGGCGGCCCTGGGCATAGTACCCCTTGCCCCTCATTGGATCACCACAGGATTGGTTGGGAGGGTGAGAATTTAAGTTGTAAACCTTTTTCAAAAACTTATTTATGTTTGAACATGACAATAAAAGTCTCAGATTCTGAAAGACTTACTTTGTAATCAACCAAACCCCAAAATAACCAAAACACAATTTTTGTATGTGTCTATCAAAATGCTGCGATGCAACATCCAACTGATTTGGATAGTGGTTCACATTTGTCTTTCCCTGGCCGCTGCTGTTAAACAGAATGACAGCGTGAGGGCAGAGGGGTTAGTATGTCCTCAGTAAATTACTCCTTTCCTAGTTCCAGAGGTCCTCATTCTCTATCCCTGTCTCTCTGGATGTGCCTGAACTGACCACACAAAGTAATAGCTCTCAAGGTTAATTGAGCGTAAGCAGAGCCCTTGTTCCTCCAAATAGACATTCAGGGTTAGGGGCTCGCTCCCACTCTCTGCCCTGACCTAAGCAAGATATCATTATCAGCTCTCCGTCATTCTGTCTCTCCCATTATTGGGCTCTTTCCAAACAGAGAGGCACAAAAAAACTCGACCCCAGAAAACACTGTCTGAGTGTGTCTATCTGAAATCAGATTCAAACTCGAAAGACATCACCGTAACGAGTAGTTCGCTTTAAAGAGACCCTATTATGCTTTTTGGGGTTTACCATTTTTTGCAGTGTGTTATATTTGTTTTTTACTTGTAAACGCTTCCATTGAACTCCTTTGTTTACCTCAGGAAACATAGTGACATCACTATGTATCACTTGCGCTTCTATTGGTTAGCACTCAAACACATTGTACTTGATAGGCTAAGAGGCGGGACATCTTTAAGCGGTTGACCAATCACAACAGAGCCGGCCAGCTAACCAATCAGAGCAGACTTGGCTCTGGTTTCAGACAGAGGGTGAAAAGAGGTGGCATAACTTAATAATTAGTTGCAAAACCAATCAGGTATATTTCAAAGCAACTCACACTGTCCATTGAAACGTAACAATATGCTATTTTGCAGAACTTGTAACGACTCAATGCTTTTGTGCTGTACCCCTTGTTTCTCATGTACCTCTGCTTCTCTGGTTTTCAGCAGCCTGCAGACGGATGTTGTTTTTTCAAACAACAACATTGATCTCACAACAACAACAAAAACCTTGCATTGCTCATGCAGACTCTTGTACTAGAGAGTATTTGTAGTGCTTGAGCCAGCATGCAACTCTTGATGTGTTTCCCCCGCCGCTTTGCTCGGTTAGCATCAGCGGCTAATCATGGCAAATGAGCGCTAGCAGGGAGACTAGATTGGCATAAGCCGGCATTAACTGGTGCATTAGCAAGTGTTGTGCAATTACTTTAATGATGTAAATTGGAGTGAGATTTCCCCCTGCACAGGAAGTGAACTAGTGAAAAGTAACAATGATTATGATTAAGCAGCTAATTATAGTAGCAGCTCAATGCGGCACATACGCCTAGACAGACACCAGGCACGGATGCTTGGTGTGTTCGCTGATTGCAATGTTTTGTGTGTGTGTGTGTGTGTGTGTGTGTGTGTGTGTGTGTGTGTGTGTGTGTGTGTGTGTGTGTGTGTGTGTGTGTGTGTGTGTGTGTGTGTGTGTGTGTGTGTGTGTGTGTGTGTGTGTGTGTGTGTGTGTGTGTGTGTGTGTGTACTGCAATGATTTTGACAGCTATTTGATTGAATGTGCTGATTAAAAAATGGAGTGACTTTTCTTTGACACTTTTACATCTAGCACATCATGCCTGATTTATGAAGGACTTATGCACACAGTATAATGTGGCATAGTCATATTAAGTAATACATACGAAACATATTCTGTCTTCGAATCATAATTCTGAATTAGGGGGCATATTCTGCTCTAAGTTTTTTTTAAATATGAATAATATAGTGGCAGTATAGTGTCTCAGCTAATTGTCCAGCTTGTTATGGAGAGGCAGTATGAGTAAAATAAACACATTGTTCAACAGTAAAGTGTGTAAACATGTCACAGTAGAGGTACAAAATGAAAATATATGAACCTGAACATTTGGAAGCATGAAATATGAAGCAGAAAAAGTAAGAATAATGCAGACTGTACAAATGCACATTGTGTTATGAACTAGTATTGCAAAGGGCGAATAGCAAATGAGACATTCATTAGATTTGCATATTTTGACTGGAAAAACCTGCAGTCATGTTAATTTAGGGGTAGCTGGTTATGTATGCAGTGTTGCTTCAATGTTGCATGGTATTATTTCATGTATTCTCCGGCTAACACTGGCTAAAGGCAAATGTAATCAGTGACCTCATTTTAGCATCACAATATAAAATGAATGTAACCTGTTTACTTCCGTCACATTTGGATCACCTCAAAATCACATTTTAATGCAAATAAATCGAAGAGAAAATAAATATTGATAAGATGTTTTTGTTCTTAATTGTATTTTGTAAGACAACAGAACAATTTAAACTAGAAACCGAGATATTTAGGATCAAAAATGTGTCCTTAGAATAGTATAGTTTACAAATGCTGTTTAATTACTATTACTGCATTAAAGAAAATACGAGTAGCTAAATTAGAACCGTCTACCCATAAAATATTGATTGCAACGTTGTTAACCTGGATTTTTTTTTAAATGTACCTGCTTAGATTGTTAATGAAACTCCAAGGGAATGCAGTTATTTTTCTTCTATCCTGATTATGTAATCATGTTACTTGTAATCCATTACTCCCCCAGTATCACCAGTATGTAAAAAGCACAAAACTATCCAAGTGTTCCTTAGAAGAGGAGACAAAGGGTAATGTTGTATTCAATGTACTTATAGTTGAGTGCCATAGGTCTATTACAAGCGTGTGCACTGTGTTTGCATAGAAGGAAACACGCTTGTTTTCTATTAAAACTAATGTATACCATGTAGAATCATTCCCTTTTGTTTGGGCACAGAGCCGCAAGCAATCTTCCTGTTTTTTTTTTTTTCTTAATAGCTCTAACCTTGTTTACGAGTAGGGACAAATGCCGTGTGATTGCCTTGTTGCGCTGCATGTTTCTATGTTTGTCTCCAAGTGCCTCCAGGCCACAGCAGGCAGCTGCTTTAGGCCCGCTGGTCTGCCCAGAGTGACGCTGAACTGTGAAGGCAGACAGGAACAAACACAAGCAAACACACCCACTGCTGGATTTAGGAAGAGGAACACTCACAACGCAAACCCAGCGATAATCAGTCCGGAAAATGCAATAATCTCAAAACTGTATCCTCCCATTGTCTAATTGTTCTGTTCCCTCTTTTCTCTAACATATGTTTTAAAAAGACACATGAGAGATAATGGAAGGAGGAGGACTGGAGCAGAAGAGGGAGTGGAAAACGGAAATGAGTGAGAGGGAGGATACAGGAATAAGGGAATAAGGAGAGGGCTTGGTGAGGACATAGCTGAAGGATGCTGGTAAAGTCAAAAGACTGATTTAGTATGCTGCTCACGAAAAAGTGTGTGTGTGTCTAGTGTGTGTAAACTAACTAACCCTAACCCTAACCCTGCTAGCACAGGTTAAAAGTATGTGTTTGTTTTAGTATGTAAATTATTATTTGTATGTACTGTTTGTCTTCATGTGCATATTGAATAATTCACGCACAAATGTGTTGTATGTACTATCATGTGACAATACAAACGTGTGTCTGGCCTGTGTGTTTAGTTTGGTATGCACCTAGCTATATGTGGGATGTATTATATATTAGGAGTCATGCACATAATACTCACATATAAGATACGGTTAGGGTTAGGGTTAGGGGTTAATAAGAGAGACCTTTATCTATTCAGGTTTGTTAGCAACACTGGAATAAGAGTGAAACACATGACAGAATAAGAGTTGGGTGTTACTGTAATAATATTACTTTTGTCGGTAACGGAGTAATGTTACGCTTTTATAATTCAGTAATCACACTACAGTTAGTCTACTAACATACAGAATTACTAGATTCTCCCTTTGACAGACAAGAGGGATTTCCGCCGCAGGTTTATATTTACGTAACATTTGCACGACTTGCGCGTCCACATGCAGTGCATGAACATGCGATAACTTTTGAGGGGTGGAGGTACAGTGTACCATGGATCGGCAATAGGAGGCCCGCGGGCCATTGGTGGCCCGCCAGCAATAATATTTGGCCCGGCAAATGATTTTGAGAATAAATTTTTTTTAAAAATATTATATCGGACCGACAGTCACAAATATAGGCTATAATGTCCGAATAGAGAATCTACCTACACCTGACCAATGCTTATTGTACTTGTATCCATGTTGAGAGTGAATGACACACAGCACAGGCACAATCTGGCAGCGGGGTGCACTGACGCTGATAGTGGATCAATAAGTAGGTGGACAGCGCATGGTGCTGAAATAGCCAATATGCGGTTTGTGGTTTGAAAAAAATAACACAAGCTCACTAAATCATTCAAACGTAATGCTCGGAGAAAGCTGCTTGATCATGGAGGGCGAGGGGTGGTGGTGCATATGCTGCCATCCCAGTGGCAGCTTTATTTTGAATGAAAAGTTGATTCAAAACGCAAGAAAGCTTTGGATCTTAATAAGCTTGTGAGCAGTCAGACTGGCCATCTGTAGAATCTGTAGAATCACAGAACGGCACTGCAATGCCCCCCCCAAAGCATTCAAACGTGTCACATGTTTTAACAATCAATTACTTAAATAGGCCTTTGATTATGTTCCGGCCCGCCATCTAGTGGCTCAGGAAAAAAACTTAATTGCCGACCCCTGGTGTAGCCTATGCCCATTATTTTGAGTTCGTCCGCAGAAAGGACAGAAATGTGACGGTGAGGTGGAAACTGTGTCCAGGCCAGAAGCTTTTATCCACTGCTGCAAACACATCGTCAAACCTCAACAAACACCTGCAAAGACAAGCTAATAGTAAGGAGAACCTCCGAATATCCAGAGTGAGGATGTAGAGTAAAGTAACGAGTAACACTATAGGTGCGCCGCATTTGCCCTTCAGATGAGGCTCCCTCTGCAAAAAAAAGTGCCCTCCCCAGTCTGCGTGATCTGCCTGTAGGGAGGGGTTGCCCTGCGAGTAAAGTAACGAGTAAAGTAACGCGTTACAAGTAACAAAGTAAAGTAATATAATACTTTTTTTTTAAAGTAATATGTAATATATTACTTTTTTTGAGTAACGACCCCATCTCTGGACACTACACATTAGAGGTCACACAAGGATAATAAGAATACAAACATGACTAAACATGTAAACGTATGAATAAGAATAACAGCAATATTATGACGTAAAACACTGAGTAGCTGAACATACATATACAGATATGAATGGGGATAATAAAACCTATATACATGTATACGTGCAGGTGCATGTAAATTGCAGGTTAGGTATACATGGGTTAAATAGTTAAGACTTTATTGGGATTTATTACAAGGCTTAGTTGAATACTCGATTCTGATTAGTCAATTTAAACATTCCACAGGTTGTTCATTTTCGCTAGCAGACCATTGCTAAGGAGGATCAAAGGTCTATGTGCAGACATTTCAATCAGCAGAAAGAAGTTCGGTTCAGTAAGTGTTGTGAGTCAAGTTGTTGGATTATTTAGTATGCAGCCGTTCAATATCTACGGGATCTTGATCACCCTGATTGTGTTATTCTTTCATTAATGACCACCTCGCTGCACACTATCCCTTACCGAACTCCGTGTATGTAGGAATGTGCATGAGATGTGTTAAGCTGTGTTGACGCGCCCTTGGCTGCCTCCAAAGCAGATTAAGAGGACAGGGTGTCTGACTTTGTTGTTCCAGACTGTGCTTCAGTGACAGAACAAGAGTGCAAAGAGCACCTCTCTGTCCCCCTTGGTGTGCGCCAAGCCTGGGTTAGCCTGCGACCCCGTGACCCTTCTGCTGGGGGATCGGGCTTAAAGTGCCACTGCAGGGTAATTGGCCTGTCTGTCTCCTGGACGCCTCTCGCACACACACACACACACACACATACACACACACACACACACACACACACACACACACACACACACACACACACACACACACACACACGCACGCACGCACGCACGCACACACACACACACACACACACACACACACACACAGGTCTCTGCTTCACTAAAGCCCATATGTGTAAGAAGGGGAGAGAATCAGCTGCATGTCTTGGATTGATTTGATTTCTTTAAACATGACAGAAATCAGGAAAGACATATGAAAACATGACCGGTGCCATATTGAAACATTATTTTCACAAGTGGTTTTAACTGGAAGAGGCACCTTATTCTCTACTCCACAATTCATGTCAACAAGTGACCTCATGGGAAATAACTTGACCTTCTCTGACCCTCTTTTTATTCCCTCGTCTCCAAATTAGACACAGAGTGAGCATGGAATAATTGCTCATCTCCAAATGTGCCAGATTAGCTGACCCCATAAAACAATAGCGCCACGGAGAACTCAGAGAAGAATTAGACTCTGCAAATTAGTTTTTTTTTCTATTTTGGGTTACATTTATTAGCAATGAAATGAGTTGTATGCCACTGGCAGATGTGCCTGGGATATGTCATGGAGTCGTGATGAGGTCAAGCGTCAAAGGGCAGAGAAATGTGAAGACCTCGGGGAGATGTTGACGTCACGGGTCAACCTGAGGACAATTCAGTCACTGCTGCATCTACAGAGTAAGAGACATTTGGTCTGTCTCTAAAATGCATACTAACATATTATTTGTACTTAATACAACTTACAATTGTGTGTGTAGTGTGTTTCAACTGCAAATTGTGTGATTTTGTATAGGCAAGAAATACAACGATGTGTCCTAGAATAGCAAACCTTTCTTAAAATGATTCCGACTTTAAAAGATTTGTTTTAGTTCAATACATACAGTAAAGCTCAAACACACCATTTTAAGAGCAGAAGTTCACCTCCTGAATTAAAAACAGAACACATGAACCAAAGAAAGTGAAAACCATAAAGCAGATCAGGCAGTAGATAGATTTACACTTAAAAAATTAGCCTACAGATTATTACAATTTACAATAAATACAATCTGATCCTTTAGCAACAAACACTATGTTCTTTTTAGGTTTTTTACTAACATTGTGATCCTGCTGGTAATCCCCAATTAAAAATAATTAACTACTAATCTGATTACGTCTTTAAGGGAATACATTTACATATTTTTTTGTATCCTGATTTCTTAAGTACATGTAATCTGTTTCACCGTGCACCTGTATCTATCGCACGTTGTTGTGTGTAACATTACACCATCTCCTTGGCCTTCGTACGTAGTGTGTCTCTTATTCCCCGACCACTTAACAGACCCAGGTACCAGACAGTCGACTCATCACTGAGCCGAGCTGCGCTCTGTCACTGGACAACGGTCTTTTCTTCCACACTGGTGGAGTTTGCAAACCCCGGATATGGTCTCTGACATGGAGAGGCTCTTATAGCTCTGCCTCCCGGAGCTTGTTAAGATTCGAGATATGAACAATCCCTAACAGGTAGTGAGAGCCAGGAGGTTTAAGCTTTACACCAGTGGCCAATTTCTTTTTGAAAACCACAAACCACAAGATGGGACTCAACTCAGCATTAAATGGGAAAAAATCAGCTTTAAAAAGTGTGGGATTATAAGGAACAATTCATATACAATGCATGTCCTGTGTGAGGTTTTTTTTGTGGTTGTATCGGACAGTTGACTTAGGTATTTGAAATCGCGAAAGTCCCGTTTTAAAAGGTTATCCTGAGATAATAGGATGTGTGGAGAAAATCCTGTACCCACAAAGCATCTGGAGTGGCTGTGTGTTTGGGGCCACAGGGCTAAATGTACGTGTGTGTGTGTGTGTGTGTGTGTGTGTGTGTGTGTGTGTGTGTGTGTGTGTGTGTGTGTGTGTGTGTGCGTGCGTGCGTGCGTGCGTGCGTGTGTGTGTGTGTGAAGGGAAGATAAACGGTAGTTACAGGTTAGTGTAAACCCTCAGTGGTTCAATTATACAGCCTTGTATGACCTGCGGGGACCATTTGATCGGTCTATTAGCTCATATAGCCAGGGTACCAATGCAGCCAATGGGACCACACACTTTAACACACACACGTACACACACACAACCACACAATGCTACATGATAGAGTAAGTCTCCTGAGTAAAATATAGTGCTGAAACACAAAGTACATGTGTTGATGTGTTCCATGTGTATTTGTATTTGTTCAAATTCACTCGTGATGTTTTAACTAGCAATACAAACAAGTAACAATAAAACAAATATTGCATTCAATTGTCAAATAAAAATAAAGTTCTTGGCAGATCTCTCAGAACCATTGTGATGTGTGTGTGTGTGTGTGTGTGTGTGTGTGTGTGTGTGCGTGCGTGCGTGCGTGCGTGCGTGCGTGTGTGTGTGTGTGTGTGTGTGTGGAAGCCAATGTTTTCTCCTATTCGTGTCACATGAAGCAAACAGAGAGAAATAACTTTGTAAGAGAATAGGAGACTTAATATGTGGATGGAGCCAGCAGTGAATTTAATGAACGGCATTTCCTTCATAATTGTGCGGTCTGTCTTCCAGAAGGAACAAATATATAAATCCTCATTTGCACCAGAAAGATTTTCTCCTTCCAGATTTCCATTCCTCATATACATTTCTCCCCCGTTTCAAATGAAGACGCATTATGCAGCCGTGCATCTTGGCATCTTGCACGGAGCTTTTATTGTGTTGAAAAGTGCTGTCACTGCAAGACAGGCTTCCCCTTCTGATTCTCACTCCACATGTCCTCGCTAATACTCGGAGTCACAAATCACTCCACGAAAACACTCTCAAAGAAACTGTGTGTGTGTGTTGCTATATGTGCATGCCCATATATATTCAACATGAGATTTTCTGAATATATTATTGTGTGAGTAACATATTTTCCCTCTTTCTGTGTCACAATATGTCGTTCAATTTCACCTTTCCCACACCTTCCTACGATGGCCTGACACGTGCAAACATGCAACAAACACTGCTATTTCATGTAGCACACTGCACTTTCAAAACAATGTGAATAAAAAAACACAAATGTGGCAATGTGAAGAAACCTGTTCACCAACTTGACAACATGTTGTGACTCGACAGATATGTTAGGTTTAGTTATATTTATACTCTACTTTTGTGTTTTGATCTTGTCACTTCCTGTATTTATGTTGAAAGTAATCTTTTCCTGTCATCCCAGATCCCACATTTCCTGTCTTTGTGTGTTTCCCGCCCTTGAGATTGCTTGGCCCTGCCCTGATTGTTTTTACCTGTGCCCATCCCCCTCACCTATATATAGCCCTGGTGTTTCCTTGTTCCTTTGTCACTTCGTTATGTTTCATGTCATGAGAACCTGGGCCTTTTTTGACTCCTGATACCTACCTTGAGATTTAGACCTTTTGCCAAGTGAGTTTTTGTGTTGCTGTACAACTATAGCTTTGGCTATTTTACTGCTTTCTATTTTTTGAAAGTACGATTTAGTTTTTGTTATTAAAGAACATTCTATTTTTGGACAACTGTCTTCAAGTCCTGCTTTTGGGTCCTGCGTCCATACTTGTCAACCCTCCCGATTTTTGCGGGAGACTCCCGATTTCATTGCCCTCTCCCGGTTTCCTCCCGGGGTCAAATTTCTCCCGCATTTCTCCCGATTTCTGACAAAATCAGATTTACACACGACTGTTTCCACTCAGACTTTAATACAGCTACACCATTGTTTGGTTTCCATGGTAACATGTCTCTTTAGTAGCGCGCGCAACTCAAAATCTGAGAGGGCGAGGCAGATATTTACAGAAAACAGAACAAGAATCAACAACTACTCTACTCTGCTCACTCCTTTCCTGTAAAATAGGTCCAGCCCACACATATGCTCCATCAAGGACGGTGCTACAGGCCGCAAGTCAGTGCACTTACAACTACAATAAGCATGTTAATGTTAATCTAAAAGCTCCGGCGATCCACTAGCACCCCCCTCCCCCCCCCCCCAATTTTGCATTTTGAAATGCTCCCGATTTCTGAGGTCTAAAGGTTGGCAAGTATGCCTGCGTCCTGTGTCTCGGTTCATAACACAACACATGTGCAGCCATCAGAAAACATTCCCCAACTTCACGAAACATGTACAGGGTTTACTAAAAGTGCCGCATTAACAAAACGTTAATAAACGCAGATATAAACGAAGAAGCTCAAAACATAACGGAAACAAAAAAGGGAGACTAAAAAGTGATGGAACACAGTGGACGCATAGGTCAGAAACCAGAGGAGACTTTGAAGTCCACCGCAGACGGACCACTTTTGGACAAAATGTCCTCTCCATTAAAGGCAGCTCTTTGTGGAATAGCCTCCCGACTGAGATACGGGATTGTCCCACTCTCAATAGCTTCAAAGGTCGACTCAAAGAATGGTTGAGAAACAAACAGATGTGCAATCACAAATGCACTTCAACACAAGGGTATCTCCTCTTGTATCATCTCATGCACTTAATGTCGTTGCTGCTATAGAGTAATTCCTACTGCCATGTGGTAAATATTTGTGTGCTGCTCGTGCTCTTTTGCATATCATGTATTTATTTTTCCTTTCTTTATAAATGTTATGTTCTTATATGTTGTATATATGGAAATTAGCTCATAGCTAAAATCTGGTATATTTACACTTGAAGCATTATTTGTCTTAAGTGTTCATTAAAGGTGGGGTAGGTAATTTTGGAGAAACCAGCTCGAGTGCGCTAGAATTTGAAAAAATCTGCCACTTCCTTACAGAGCCCCTCCTCCAACACACACGAACGCGCACATGACCAATGAGGGCACGAGATAAGTTTGTGCACAGATGGAAGGCTGACAGGCAGGTAGGCCATCCAGTTACTTTAGCCGGGCCGGCTCAGATGATTGGTCGTGCTTTTTACAGCGCCACGACTTCCACAGATGATATTTTTTTATGGATTTTTTGTCCAAGCACTTCAGATATTCGTTGCTATCGGGATATTGATGGCATTCCATTGAATATAACAAAAAGTGTATCTCGAGCCGGTTTCTCAAACTTACCTACCCCACCACCTTTTATGTGCATTGTTCCTATTCAAATAAGCGATTAAATGAAATGAAATGCAAATAATACTTAGTAATCAGTAGTGATCAGTGAAAAGAAGGATCACTGTTACTGAGAAACTGTTCCCAGAAAGTTCTTCCACTAGTTGACTTTTATGGATGTTCCAAACTAAGTAATGGATGTCTGATCTGTTTAATAGGCTTATATTTTAATGCATGACTGCTTGTATTTTACGGACCTTTCATTAGTCAGAATTATATTACTCCATTATGCAGTGTGTTGTTTCACAAGCTGAATATTACAAAAGAAAAAATATATATAATAAATCTGCATCTCCTATAAATCTATTCAAGCCCGATATAATATCTCATCATCATGTACTCGCCGGGTCCTGAACATTTATTTTTAAATCATTTCACCTCAGGCATCATCATTCTAATTCTTAGGTCTGCACATCATGGCACTACTTTTCCTTCTTTTCATGTATTTATGATGACGATATTTCAATGGCTTTTTTTCTTCTTATACCTGTACCCTAATATTCCCCCCTCCCTTGTTCCATCTCTTTGTCTTACTTAATAATGCATTTTTAATATATTCATTTCTTCTCATCTCAACTCAATCTTCTCTTCTTTTGGCATCTGAACATTTCTTTATATAGGCTTGGTTAATGTGCAAACACTTAAACATGACGGGACATTCCTTATGTTTCAACTGTCTTTCCTAAAACGCTTCAGCTCCATTTCTTTAATATCTCTGTCACTTCCCTCCTCAGACACTTTCCATTTCTGTATCTCCAACAATCTCATGCCTGACAACCACCCTTTCTTATCTCCTTGCCTCTTCTCTCCCTTAACTGTTCCTCTACCTTATAGCCTACCTCCTTATTTTCCTGTATTATTTTACCTTGTATACTTTAAATACCTCTATAAAAGCTAACCCTGTAGCAGCTGCTGGTGAGAACAAGTCTTTCTCTGTTCTCTAATTAAAAGAGTCCTGCTGAGTGGCTGGCTTTAATACTGTGCTAGCAAGTCAATTCAAGGTAAAGGAAAACTGTAGTGTGTTGTATTGGTTTTTGTGTAAATGGTCTGCAAAATCTAAAATCCCAAAGTTCCCTCCAGGAGTTTCTCTTTCCCAACAACTGGACTCAGGACTCTGGACTCTGGACACAGGACTCTGGACTCTGGACACAGGACACAGGACACAGGACTCTGGACACAGGAATCTGGACTCAGGAATCAGGACTGTTGACTCAGGACTCTGGACTCAGCATAAGAATAATAGCAAAATAAATACAATAATTGACGATTTAACCATCAGCAATAATGATGCAATACAATTTCAAAGTAATAACATTCATTAGTGCTGCTTTATTCCCACTTGTTTTCACTGGTGAGTTGCTGAGTTACACAAATCATATTAATACAATTCAGCTAATAGGAGCAAATGTTGCCTAGCTTGCATAAAGACAAACACACACACACACACACACACACACACACTCACACACGCACACACTCACACACACAGAGCTAACTATGCTTGGCATGTTACAAGCATGCAACAATTTGTGGCTTCAGTGGTTTCCATTAGAAGTTGATAAGATTGGAAATTAATACAGCACAAGTGTATTTGGATTTACATTCACCTACAGTCTCTACTCGCTGGTCTATAGGTCCAACTGGGGAGGAGTGCTGTTTTTAAATTGGCTTCACGATTGGAATAGACATGCATGGAAAAAGACTGCATGAGAAACACCCAAATACATAAGCACAGACACCAACACACACACACACACACACACACACACACACACACACACACACACACACACACACACACACACACACACACACACACACACACACACACACATCCCATGCAGAAACATATAGTCTGTATGCAAATAAGCATCACCATGTTAAAGGCCAAAGCGATTTTAAAATGAGTTTTTTACTTCAACAAAATGAAACGCAACAGCAAGAGACATTATGTTTATGAATGTTTTAGCGTGAGTGTTTTAGGGACAGACTGTGCCTTTGTAGCGTGTGTGCGTGTGTGTGTACGTTTTACTACCACTACCTTTTTTGCCTCCTCGTAAAATCAATCAAAGCCAACTTGTCAATTTCAAAAAGGCTCAAAACTCCCTCCCACTTTTTGTGTCTCAGGAACACTCCTGTGGACATGATTTATTTTTGTTATAGCGAGTTACTGCTTGTTACACCACAGAAGTCACATTAAAACATAACCCTGTGATGCAACGTCGGGAAAGGAAATAGTTGTTGAGGGGAAGTTTTTACTCTGCACAACTCAACTCCAATCATGTGATGAACAGAAGATCATTTTATGACATGTTTAAAAAGACATATGGGATACCAACAGGATACAAAAAAAGGTCTCTGTAGTCCTTTACAGCTGGATTAAAGCTAGTGGAGAACGCTCAGGTACTGCGGAGCGCATAAAGCTTAGCAGACTCTTCACGCTAACAAAGGATTACTTCTTCTTCAGTGCAGGGAAGGCTGCGCAGTACTGCCCCGCAGCTGCTGCCTCTCTGTTGGACTCCAGTACTGCACATTACTCACGAGACGTTGTAAAAAAAAAACGAGTAACCACTCCGCCCACGCCACAGTCACCCTCGCCGTGCGAGCCGGATGAGAATGTCAGTTGGTGGTCACGGATACTGTCTGAAAATGCTTCATGCTTCATTACTATAATTAAATCTCTGAGCAGAGGACACATGTTTGATCCTAAATATCTGGGTTTCTTCTGTTCTGTGGTCACATTGTTCTGTTGTCTTACATAAAACACTGAAGTAAAAACAAAGTGTTAATACAAATGTTCTCTTGTATTCATTTGACATTGAGGATATCCAAAAGTGTTGAAACATTACTTTTTATAAATTATAACTAACTGAAAACTTTTTTAAAGTAGCCCCCCCAAACAATACGTGTGCATTCATCCCATTCTTTCTTTAAAAAAAAAACTTCAATTTTAACTTTTTTTCTAATTTGATTTGGTCCTCCACTTTAAAAAAGACAATTTTCACAAACATCCAGGGAGTGTATCCCATCTTCCCTTTCCTCTCTTTCCCACACCTTTGCTCCTCTGTTCCCAAGCATCATTCCCCACTTCACCTAGGGGCCCTCACAGCAATTAAGCCCACCATGTATACAGTGGCACATGCCTGAGGAGAGACATGAAAGAGAGGAAGAGACAGTGGAGCAACTGAAATACAATGCCAAAAAGGGCAGCATGGAAAATAAAGGAAAATGAATAAGAACATAAACAAGTCTCCCACCTCCTTTCCTTCAATCTCATATATAAATGTGTTGGTTCCACTCCCCATACAAAACCCCATAGGCAATTTAAAGAAAGTAGGCCAAAATGAAATATGGCTTCAATATAAAAACAACACTTCAGACACACGGCAGCCTGATAAGACCATTATGTGAGAGCGAGCATGTGTGTGTGTGTCTGTGTGTGTGTGTGTGTGAGCCAGTGAGAGCGAGTTGGGAGATAGGTATGTGAGCGATGGGACACTAAATGGGTCGCAAGACAGTTGAGTGTTTTATTAAGATTGAATCAAAAGAAGGATTTCAAATGAATTTTTTACACAGCTGGAATGGTTGTATAATCTATCATGCTGCTTCTCCGTCTCACGCACATGCCCACACACACACACACACACACACACACACACACACACACACACACACACACACACACACACACACACACACACACTTGTCCACTTGCAGTCACGCTGCACTCACACTTCTCTAACCTTTTAGCCACCAGTACACTGGAGCATAAACACTCTAAATCCCTGGTAATCTGTCTGTGACATGCAAGAGCACCGTGTTGACTTACTCTGAAGAGAGAAGCCTGACCCAAATATGGATGTGGGCATTAGCCGAGAATGTGACCTATTATTTAGAAATATGATGTCATGCATAATTGCATAAAGGCAACAAAAAGATTGTCTGGACAAATGGACACGCTGGAATCGAGTGTGAGTGGGAGACGACTGTGTGTCCTGATGGGATCTTAAAGACTTAATTACCCAGAATTACACACAGTGTCATCAGCAGAGTGGACACACTCATCTGACCTAAATACCCGCTCTGTGGCTGGTGGAGATTTTTTTAAATAAAGCAGGTTGACAAATCCACATTTTTAGGACAGAACCCTCGCTCTCTTCTGCATACTATTATTGAGCTTCAAATAAAAATAATTATAATAATAAAAAGAAGAAGATTAAGAAATTAAGAAATTAAAGTCAGTTTAGACCTTTTTTGCAAACATTGGAGCAAAATACAATTTCAAGGATTACAATGAGCTCAAATAAGCATAATAATAATAATAAAAAATCAATAGAACAGAAATCAAATTTAATGTAAACAGCTGTGTTACTGTATATAAGTTTAAAGATAACAGAAAAACACAAACATGTTTTTACTAGCTTTGTGTGGATGTAAATGTGGGTGTTATGCTCCTCCCCTGACTTTTTGATATTAGCTACGTTATGCAAATATATCTGTTCAACCCATTGTGATTTTATTTGTTTCTTATTCGTAGTGGTTTCCAATTCCAATAAGCAGGCATAACTTTAATTTCCTCTTCTGTCTCTTTTGTCTTCAGCACTAACTGGAGCTGAAAGTGTCAGCTGTCATTGATCAGAGTGGATTTGTTTTTATATAAAGCTTATATCTACTATTTGTATTTATTTTATTTTATTGAACTTTTATTCAACTTGTGTTACTGTTTGCAGCTAAATAGGAATACAATGGAAATATATATATTTTTAAATGTGTCCTGAATTACCTTTAACCCTTTAGAGTCTGGGTCTAATTTCCGCATACGTTTGATTTGTCTTGCTAAACCCCATTAAGAAATGTTTAGCGTGTCAATGTTTGGTATCTATTTTTTGAAGACAACCTCACCTATATAAACTGATAGTATACATTTTGCCATATGAACATTTTGGACCCCAAACCACACAAAAAGCGTAAAAACTGATTTTGGAAAATGATATTATTTGTGCTATGGATAACTAAAAAAAAAAAAAATAGAGACAAAAAAGAAAGTTAGTTTCTCGTGTATCCCGTGAGCACGAGAATCCAACCCGTTATCCCGATTTTGCGCCAAGTAGGAAGTGGAGCACACATTTCATTATAGACTGTTATGTTTACGTGGGGAAATGACAGTGCATACATTATTTGAGGGGGGGGGGAGGGGGGGGGGGGATGCTAGTGCCAGCCGTCAGCAAACCGGAAATAGGAAATAACAACATAAAACATTTAACTACGAAGCCTACTTACTTTCTTGTAGAAGTACTAATGTCCATGAAATATGGCCCAAATCAAGAAAAACTGAGAGCCCGCACGCAAGACGCTCCGCTTCTGAAATACTTCTGAAACGCTCCTGAAACACGCCCGGTAGGGTATGACGCCGGAGGAGGCCAGACCATAACCGCAGCGCAGCCTTGACGCGACGCAGACGGACCCGGGGGAATCGAGGGGTTAGTTTCTCGTGCGCACGAGATACTCACCCATTATCCCGACTTTATTTTTCTCTCTCTCTTTCGAAAACATTTTGAAATCTGGAAATGTATACCTGGGATGTCATTATGATACATTACGAGTTTGATTGAGGTAGCATGAACCTATATACACATTATGAACAAATAGCAGGTGCATCCATAGGCGTTTTTAAATAGAACAATTGACAGAGGCCTGCTGCAGCTGACGTGCTGTTTTCACCGAGCAGCCAATGTGTAAACAAAGTGTTTACATTGCGAATGCAAATGTCTCCATGTACTGTTTAGCATCCTGGGCCCAGCACTGTATCTCATGTTCTTTATACTTGTAGACCCCCAAAAAAATGGTGTCTACCACTCTGTCCCACTTGACCTTGTCACTCTCCATTCTGCAGCCCATTTACTCCATTTACCAGAGTCATTCTGTTAGAGTGGTGTGTTCTGAAACCAGTTAACCACCTGCCACACATGCATAGCTGTCTGCACAATTTAAGCACAACACCCCCCCCCCCCCCCCCACCCCTTACCCCCCAACCCAACTAGCCCCACATCTATCCATCTCTGTTCTACCAATTAGAGAAGCGCATGTCAGTGAAGGACAAGTGCTCTATTACCTCTGAAGGTTAAAGGAAACCAGACCCTTCAACTAGTTAATCTGGTGCATGTTTGCCAAGTGTGCATCCACATGTATCTGCACGTGTCACGCCTCATATCATCGTATCTCGTTGGGAATCAGAGGGAGGATTTGGCAGTGCTGATTGAGGAAGTCGAGGAATTCCAGTCGTAAAGTTTAATGAGTACTTTCCTGTTTCCAGCTATTATTCTTATCAGGAAGTGTAATTGTTTAACATCCGAGATATTTCCTTTTTAATTACATTTCATTGGGTGTGTGACCACTTAATTAGCCTCTCGTGTCTTCTTGTGCTTGTACCATTGTTCAGGACTGTTTTAAACGTATAATGATGAAGACTTTAAGTACCTTTTAAAAAGCTCAAATATCTGCATACACAAAGTCATGCTAGCACAAAAACCCTCACACTCATTCACATTCAAATAAAATAGAGACAGACATAAACCAATATCCCTTTTTGTGACACCATGATTGGATATTTACTATCTCATTGCTCCAAGCTCACACACAAATTGAATGAATTAAATGTATTCTTTGCTTCTTTATTTTTTATATTTTTGTTCCATTGCTTATCTGTGCCAACGGCAGATTGACATTAAAAGGGCATGGGTGAAATTAACTTTTGTGTGTGTGTGTGTGTGTGTGTGTGTGTGTGTGTGTGTGTGTGTGTGTGTGTGTGTGTGTGTGTGTGTGTGTGTGTGTGTGTGTGTGTGTGTGTGTGTGTGTGTGTGTGTGTGTAACAGGGGTTGCATTCCAGTCCCAAGCTTATTTTGATGATGTTGGAACGAAATAGAGAAACATTCTCTCAAAGGCTGCTATCAAATGCCTGTCGTTTCTCCCTTTCAGCGGCTAATCCCTGATGGTGTGTGGTTATGTTTGCCACTCAAACAAAACTGTTTGCTGCCTCTCCCTATCGCTCTGTCTCTCTGCCTACATCCGTCTGTGTTTATATATATATTTATCCAACCCAGACGCTAAGCTGCACAAGTCTCTAAGGAGCCAGACCTCCCATGGCTACCTTTCTCTTGCCTTGATGTCCACAGCTAGCTGGCTGGAGTGATGGAAGATGCCTAGAAAGAAAGAGAAAGACTGACTGGCAGAGACTGAACATTCAACAAATTGTTGCAGAGGGAATAATGTTTTCCCATAGTCTGAAGTTATTACATTAGGGAAATGTAATCCGTCATTGCTGGTGCACAGGGACTTATACCCATCTATAAATAAAAAATATTGTGGGTAAACAATAATGACGCTTTTTTTCAATGATTTTCAGACCATATATTTTCCAATATAATTTTTTATATTTGTATTTCCTCTGTGTATTATTTTGAAGATTAGGGCTACAGAACATTTCCCTTTCTTTTTGGATCTAACCAAAAGTTAATTATAAAAGATAAAAGTCAGAATTCTGAAAAAATTAAAGATGAAACTCAGAATAAATGTTTCGCAGAATTCTTAGACGGATTAAACACACTTTCTTTCACATCTCTGAACAGTCCACACATCTATATCTTCAACAGCATACTCATATGTATTCATATCATTTAAGAAGTGTCAATTATGGACAAGATACTACTGTTTATAGTGTTCATACCAACATATACTGTTTAAAGTGTATGTTAGAGCCAGTATTTTGATTTGATAAGAAAGGCCAGCTAATTGTGACGTCTGTAGTCAACGCACTATAAAGGACTACAATTCCCACGGCGCCTGTGCTAACGCCACAGTGATGGGCAACCTGTTGAGAGACGCCGTTGAGGAACAGTTTTTAACCGTAACGTAACCGTACACGTACTCGTACCGTACACGTACATATAAACCGTACAAGTACCCTTTAAGTTGTGAAGTTATAAGCATTATCACGAAAGAAAGAATACCTAAGTTGCTTGTTTATTTGAGTTTTGCCTATTTCTTTTGAATATTGTAAAGGCCTATTTTTCTTTGTTGCATGTGTAAAAGTTTGTTATTTTATTTTGAGCAAACACATCGCAACATCTTCTAAACCATCGGAGGCCAAGCAACACTTCAAACTGTGAGTAATTTAAGGAAAGAAACGAGTTAGAACTGTCTGTTTCAGTCGTCTAGTGGCTTGATGGAAAAACAAGGAAGGAAGCCAAGACAGTGTACTTTAGTCATATGTCATATTTACAGTATATACCTTTATACTGTAAGTGCACTTTCCTGCCTTATTTGTTCTTCTGATTAGATAGTAGGTCTAATGTAATCTAATACTGTGTAGCTTTCTGGACATATATTCTAACAATAATAATCAACAGAGAGGTCCTGCAAACTGCCATTGTTGCATTAAAGGTAAATGATGAAGTTATTTTATTACTATTGTTACGTGCTCCCCTCCGTGTTGTCTTTTCTGTCTCCCTGCTGCACACCTGGTCTGCCCCTGGCTCCGCCTCTGCCCAGGTGTTCCTAAATTCCAATCAGCCGGGTTATAAGGAGAGACTGGAGGAGAAGGATCAGTCGCCTATCCCTCCGCCGGAAGACTCTGTTCTGTGGATGATCTCTCTGCTGTTTTTGAGCTGTAGAGCCCTTTGCTGCTGCTGTTACGATGTGTAGCCTGGAGGACCTGGTAGTCTAGTTTTCGTGGCTTTATTTCGTTTCCCATAGGGTTTTGGTTAGTTTTTTGGTCAGGGGAGGGAAGCTCTGGGTCCTACGGCCCGTGGTGTGGCTGGCTCGGGGCGCCTCCTTCTTTTTGTTTCTTTTGGCCAGTCCTCCAGACCTCGTTCGCTTGCCGGTTGGCTTCTGTGAGTAACGGCTGTACATTTAATAAATGATTGCTGTTAAGTACTGTTTTTTTTGTGTGTTTTCTTTTATGTTGCGGGCCTCCCCACGAGCGACTACCACGGAGTAGGGGGCGGGCCGTAACAACTACACAAGCTGCATTTTAAGGTTCATATGAAGTAAAAAAAATTACAAATATAACAGCCATCAGCTTGCATCAACAGGTGAAAACAAGCACAAACGATATTGCATTACTGCCGTTATTTTCTTGGTGCTATAGTGATATGTGCAGGTGCCAGTCATATAGTGAATAATGTACGGTCGCTGTAGGCCTACAGTGTGCACCATGATGGAATATTATATTAATGGTGGGGTCCAGCCCTCAGTCTGCATCAGTCGCAATAAGGCTTTTGGCAAAGTTAATCCAATTTCACATGAGCATGCTATAAATAAGAAGAATGCATCAACAAGAAAATGATACTGAATTCATGCAAAAACAATCACAGAAGCCAAATGAGTCCACGCATCGTGTGTGTTTAAGGGTGTGAGTGTTTTTGTTCAGTTCTGTGGAAGTCTGATAGGATGACGGTTTCATTGGAAGAACATTGAGAAAGAATTGTGGTGCAAGAAGTAACAAAAGCATAAATATACCACACACACACACACACACACACACACACACACACACACACACACACACACACACACACACATCACTTCAGGGGACATTACATTGATTTACATGCATTTCCTGGAGACTTATCCTAACCATAACCAACACATGCCTAACCCTTACCCTAACCCTAAAACTAACTAAGTCTTCACCCTAAAATTAATTATTCCCCTCATGGGGACCTCCATTATGTCCCCATAAGGGAGGCGAGTCCCCACATGTGACTGTGTAAACAGATTTAGGTCCCCACAAGTAGTAATGCTAGGACACACACACACACGCACACGCACACGCACACACAGCATTAAACATTTCAAAGAAAACTTTTTTTTTTCTCTCCAGCTTTGCCCTCTGGATAAGTGGAAAAGGAAAGCAAAGATGACACATTAAGCAGACCGCATTGTGTGAGAGCGAAACAAGGGACAGAAGCAGGAAGTGGAATAATGAGAAGGAAAAGTGTGTCATAACGCCAAATAATCTGCATGGAGGTGATGATAGATAACACTTGTCCAATGTAAGGATTAGTTAACCCATAGTTAACCATGTTGTAGGAAATGGGGGGGGGGGGGGGGGGGAATTATATAAAGCCTTTTTTTGCAGTTTTGAACCTTTTAGAGTATTTATTGCGTTGTTTGCTTCCCTTGCAAGGTGCCACCAACACAATCTATTGTTTTTATTATTTTATTTTGAATAAAACAATTATAATATTTCTAAATGTTTCTTCAATGTATTGTAATTGAAAATAAGAAAAGAGAAGAGTGAAATAGATATAATCATTTCAATGCAAATACATACAATAAACAAACATTTTACAACTCAGACTTTGTTGTAAATGTGTTGCAAAAAAAACAGTACTGTTGGCACATTTTTCTTGCTAAATATATTTACTGTAAGAGACAGCTTTGGAATTTGGGAGATGCAGACAACAGGATGTTTGATGCTAGATGAAGCCCTGTTTCAAACGTTGCATAATGTCCTTGTTATTGTTTATTGTTGTTGAGCTGATGACCAGAGACAGTCGTCTGTGTGTCTGCTCAAGTGACCTGCACTGACCCCTGCAGTGATTTATTTCTGGAACTGGTGGAAAGTAATTTTATTTTACTTTAGTATGTGTAGCCTACTTTATGCGTTTCTGTTTTATGTATGCTACTGTATACTTGTAATTAATTTCCGAGTGTTTTCTGTACTCTACGTACGCTATATTAATCTGAAAGCCGAAAAAAGAAAAGGATATCATATAGAAAAGTAGATTAAAAATACTTGGATTGTTAAAGATGGTCACCCCCTTATGTATCCTTGTCCTTGTCCTTATCCTTATGTACCCTTAATGTATCAACCACAAATATAACATATTTAATTTTATACGTATCTTTTGTTTTTATTCTTTGCGCTCCCACATTTAATGGCCTCTAAGATGTATTTTGTAACATGTTGGAGGGGGCATGATGTTATATGAGGTAGTTATGATCTACATATATTATATGTCTATTTTTTAACAGTATATTATTATTATCATTATTATTTTCTTTCCCTTACTTTAAAAAAAATGTTTTCTTTGTTATCATATATTTTTTTTATATATATATTTTTAAATTTGTTACAATGTGGCTATTTTTTGTATCACTGTCGCTGTGTGTCTTTTGAATCACTTTATTCACATTTGTATTATTATCATTATTAATGAATTAATATGATATCATATGTTTTAGTATGGTCATTTGTATTGCTACAGTCATAACTGTGTCTGCAGCAGCTGTGTGTGCGCGCAGGGCCAGCCCAGCAGTTTGTGGACAGGGAGATGTTTCCACGCCTTCTTCATCCCATCAGTCCTGTGCCCGCATTCACTCCGGCCACACATTGACTGCTAACAAGGTAAGACGCCACTTAAGCTTTTTTTTTTTTCAATGAATTAGTATTTAAAAATTCACTATGAGGAAACGCATTAGTGATATAGTTTCAATCCCGGAGTCAGCGCGTCTCTCACAAAATGTGTGTCTCCCGGTCAATCCACTAAAGACCGTTTTGTCGTTAGTCTTTTCAAAGTAAAAGCGCATCCGTCCACGATTCAGCTGCGTGCACTCAAGTGCGTCCGTATATCAGCTAAGTGCCAGCTTATTGCTTTCTTATCGTTAATTGTTATTGTTTCAAGATGATCATAAGACGCTGTTAAAGTGACACACTTGCTGCGGGAATGAACCCCCCCCCCCCCTTCTCCCCCCTCTTTCTCTGTCTCTCACACACATACCCACACACACACGCACGAGCTGTTCTATAGGTTATTCTATATGAGCTGGATTTTTGCTTGGCCAAAAAGTTGTGTGTTTTCTACATTTGTATTTGTAATTGTTCTGTATTTGCTCTAAAAACTAAGTTCCTCTCATTGATTTTGAGTATTTACCATTATACACCAAGGCACATTTTATTTTAAGTGTTAACATACTTGGCAATAAACCTTTTATTGAATGCAGGTAACATCAGCTAATAGTTGTATTATATGACCCACATTTAATATTTGTAAAATATTTAGGAAAATGTTAAATGTTGTTGTTGTTTGTGTCTCTCATGGAGTATCAAATCCATATTGGTATTTTCCACAACAGCCTGAACACGCCCAAGTCTAATTATACAGCATCTAATCTTGGACTATGCCTTACACAGTACAATAATTAAACGTATCATACTGCACTCTGATCCTTGAACCCAACTCCATCAACCCAAGAAAAAAAGAAAATGATTCATTATAATATTCATTCTGTAATAGACTAAATCATTTTATATTACAGCACACCACACTGTTTACTGACACGGAAGTCATTGTGAAGGCAGTCAAATGATTTACTTAATCTATTGTAGCCAGGGGAATATTTTAAGTTTAGACCCTGAGGCCCTAAATTGGGACATGGCACATTTTTACTTTGACGTTGAAGCTGATAAATGAATCTCTGGTTTAGAGCATAATAGCCTTAACTTTTGTAAATAATCTGGACTATTTCATTGTTTTTATTTGATAATATTAAAGAGACCCTTGTATGCTTTTGACGTTTACCCTTTTCTATAGTTTTTTTTATCGGTTTTTGTGCATGTAAAGTTCTGCAAAGGCCAAAATCCCTGTGTTCCCTCCAATAGGCTGTATTTTAACATCTGAAGATCAATAATACAAAAATGGTTGTTTGTGCCCTTTTTCCCCTTCCCAGGATTTTCCATGGCGACGATCGCTCCGTGTACACACCTCGCCTTTCTTCTTCTGCTGCTGCCTCATTTGCTGGCGGTATCACTCGCCAATCAAGATGACCTCCTGGTCGACACTAAGCATGGGCAAGTTCAGGGAAAGCTTCTCTCAGTGCTAGGTGGGGATGTTAGAGCGTTCCTGGGAATTCCTTATGGAAAACCACCTGTGGGGAAACTGAGGTTCAGAGCTCCAGAGCCAGTGGACAGATGGGAAGGCGTGAAGGATGCCTCAAACTTCCCAAATTCCTGCTATCAGTCACCGGATACTTCATTTCCAGGTAGGACACACGTTTGGTCACAATTTATGAACTGTACATTATGGTGTACTTGCAATATGGACTATTCAAGTGTGCCTCCTGAGTCAAATCCTTGCCAAAAAGTGGTGCAGCGATTAAAAACACCTGCTTGAAAGGTCAGCCAGTATTTGATGACTCACCAGAACTACACAGCACCCCTGAGTCCTCCAATAGTTATTAGATAATATTCATGTTATTATTATTTATGTGCAAACACAATCTGTACACAGTTTGTTATACAAGGTCTTCACTTGGTGCAAGGTTTTATTTTTCACATTTAGTATTAGCAAAAAGGCTAATAAATGAAGTAGTGGAGGAATGCATGTACAGTGCAGTGTGTTACAGTGCATGTACATAACCGAGTGCACGGTGAGGAAATAGCGAAATGCCAGAGCTTTAGCTGTAAACTGTTCAGCAGAATGTGTCCCTCTATAGCAGTTGAACTTCCAAACAATTGGATAATTCACAAAGACGAAAAAAAAAAGGTCCTAATGGATGCAACGGAGGTCGAGGTATTTGACTTTTAGCCCCTTTCAGAATATTTCAAGCTCTGAAAACATTGGATCCCACACTCAAAAAAAGCTAATTTCATAAAGCTGTATATTTCATATGGTTTGTAGCAGAGGACCTTTGTTTAAATGTCATCCGTGTTTCTCAGTCCAGTCCCCAAATAACCTAGTGACATCATTAGGATAACAACTGGGGTGATTTTCTCAGACTCAGGCTAAATGCATACACATTCATTTAAGTCCCCTGTTTTTATTACATTTATAGTCAGATATACTAACATTAACATTATGAAAAAAGCTACATTTGTAAGTGCTTGTTTACAGAACATACGGCTATGATGCTCTAAAACAGGGGTTCCTTTTCAGCTCGGGATCCACAAGAGAAATTTCCCCTTTCAAAAAAAAACCTGTGAATTGTCATGCCATCTGTATTTATAAACCACTGGCAATGGACGCAACAAACCATGCATTTAAAATGAATGTGAAATTCATATACTGTAAAAGTGCATGACAGCAATAAAGAAATGACTGAGCTTAGTGTAATGCTAGGTTTCTTGCTCACTCGGAAAATAATGTGCACACAATTTTGTAACACTTTTAAATTAACAAACATAGTCCAGTCTAATTTATATTCCTCACCCCCTTTCTCAGCCCTTCATTTGTTTTCCCTTCTCAAAACCTGAACATTAAATAATCTAACAATCTAAATAATTGTTACCATTTAATTTCAAAGTGAGATTGGCCACAATGCAGGGGTCATTGAAAGTCACCATTCTCACTAGACATTACACCATTACTCACACACACACACACAAATGTATTGAACAAAAACATTTCTAAGCTAACAAAAGTAAATACATACAGTAAATACATCACAATTATTGCAATGTTACCGAAAGCAAATCTTAATGTATGTTTCCACCCAGTGATATGAATGCGGTCTCTACCCCACTAATAATCCCATGGGCCCCAAAGGACTGCATGTCAGTCGATCGTTAAAAAAAGATGCCCTTCAGACCCCTTAAATTAGGTTATGGGAAGAGGTTGTTATGTAACACCATACCACAACCCCAACACACACACACATGCACGCACGCACACACACACACGCACAAACATACCGTAGATGATAGCACCATTTATTACTTTATAGTAGACGGTTATACATCTTGGAAATGAATGGTAAGATAATATTTTGAGCCAATTCATCAAAACAAAACCATTCTACTGATACATAAGCACATAAACACAGAAAAATGGAATTCGATACAGGCGTTGTACCCCACCCAAAAAGGTCCTTTGGGTTTTTGACTTATGGCTAGGGGCATTGACACATAGCTATTTGTGGACTCAGCCATATGTCAGGGGTTGTCTGATAGCCAACCAGTGCCAGACATACGAGACAACTCCCACATTTTACTCCAAAGATAGATATGACACACAGATAGATATGGCCAGAAGGCATTGATGTTGGACGGCTGTTTGGACAAATTGGGGCTAATTAGCAGGAAAGCAAACAAGTCTTTATTTATTTATTCTTTCTGCTGTTTGTCCTGAATTAGTTAATCAAATGGAAGTGGTACTTCAAGATAAAATCTTATCTCAAAATTGCTTGCAATTAAGTGTCATAATGAAGGTGAACTTTAACTTACTGTATGACTGATCACACAAGTGTGTTTAACTCCAAACATCTGAGATAAGAGTATCTATCAATTACTAGACTGCAGCCTTTGGGACATCTATTTAGTATTGGAGAAAGTACAAATGGAAACCAATACTTCTTTAGTCTCATTATTATTTGGGGTGTTACTTATTTATTTTAAAGGTATGTGATTGGGGTTGAGCACAGGATAACAATGCCCATTCTGTTTGCATTATAGGACTTGATTTCACTAACTGTTCATCCATATTATATATTTTATATTAGCCATTGATCATTTATTTAAAAAACACTGCAACCTAAACATCAAAATAAAAGTTGAAACCTGTAGTTTGACCTGTATGTGTTAATTTCCTCCCTCAAGTCAAGCTGTTCAGCTTACTACACATTATAAAAACATTTGCTGTATTCTTTTTGCACCCCGCCGAGCGCACAACAGGCTTAGAGTTAACCATTCTAGGCTTTCACTCACCAAGCAGGTGTCATTTGTGAGAGCTAGAAAGATCAAAGAATGGCGTGGCAGCTATATTTATTTCAAACCCCCGCAGCCTAGACAACACAATAAATGTTAAAGCCTGTATTTTATCAGCTGTATTTGTATATCATTTTCTACATTAACAAAACCTGTCAAAACGTATAAAGAAAAACATTTACCTTATATGTCAGTGAATATTCATCTCCTAGTTCAAAAATAAACTGGGGCTTTTAAAGCATTTTTAGATGATAAATGTAGTTAGACAGACAGAAAGAGATGACAAGTGCAATATGAGGTTGTGGAAATAATTACGCCAATATGAGATCAATATGATGGAGAAACTATTGCATTGCGAATGAATGATAATTAATAAAATACCACATTTGCTATATATAACTTGACTTCCAGAATAATCCACGCCCCACTTTCATTCTTAAAATACCGTCATGATCATTTCTGTGGTTGAACCGATAATGACTTCTCCGTACTCCTGCATTACAGGTACAATCGTTCAGTTGTTACCTGGATCATTATTATAATTATCTTTTCCAGGGTTTGAAGGATCAGAGATGTGGAACCCAAACACTCCTGTCAGTGAGGACTGTCTGTACCTCAACGTCTGGTCCCCACGATTCAACAAAACTCAATCCAAGCCCTCTCCGCTGGCTCCAGTCCTCGTCTGGATCTATGGGGGCGGGTTCTATTCAGGAACTTCCTCTCTGGACATTTATAATGGTCGCTTCCTGACTAAATCCGAGGGTGTTGTTGTGGTATCAATGAATTACAGGTAAGGACTGAAATAAATGGAAACATTTTTTTAATATGATTGGGTACACTTTTGGTAATTAGCAATGTGGTGAATGTGTGCTCATGGAGATTGTATGGTAAATCAATAGGTGGATTTAGCTTCAGTTAAATGCTGTCAACATCTGTCCTTATTCTTGTGCAGACTTGGAGCGTTTGGCTTCCTGTCGATTCCTGACATCAAGAACATCCAAAGCAATGTAGGCCTGCTGGACCAGCGCCTGGCGCTCAACTGGGTCGCCAACAACATCGCTGCTTTTGGAGGGGATTCTTCACAGGTAAAATGGTTTCGCCTTAAAAATCAGACAACAAGATTTGTTAAAATTGTTGAAACAAACAAACTTTTGTTTCCAGGTGACTCTGTTTGGAGAGAGTGCTGGGTCAGCATCTGTTGGCTTACACCTGCTCTCCCCGGGCAGCCAGAGTCTCTTCCATAGGGCTGTGATGCAGAGCGGCTCTCCTAATGCACCCTGGGCAACGATCAGCAAGGAGGAGATCTGGCGCAGGTAGGGTGTATTCGATTATTCACCCGCTTTTCACTCCCTCCCTCCGTCATTGCTATGTCATGGTTATTTAAAGTTAAATTGGTGGTTTGAAGCAAACAGAACTGAATGAAACAGGACTTAACAGGATGGAAAATAATAGAAAATAACAGAAAAACATGTTTTACGCCATACAACGTCATACAATAATCCAACCAAGAATAACACCTGAACTTTTGAAACAACATCCACAACATTAACCTGGCTGCAATTTAGAAATGATGTATCCAATATTTCATATTCAATCACTTGCATATAGAGACTCTTATTGCACTATTCCACTATTTCACAATTTTTCTTTTTGTATTTACTTTTTTCGTTTTTTTCAGTTTTATTGTGTTGCACTGTTGGATGAGCCCGTGACCTACTATTTTCATTGACATAACTACACTGTAGCTATGTTTGTATAACCAATAGAAGCCTTGAACCTTGAACCTTGAACCTTGAACCTTGAACCTTGAATAAACAGAAAAACCACGGCGTAAACACAGTCTGAACTATTGAGAGTGCAGGGAAGGTTAGGTGGTTGCATTGTTCATTGGAACACGTACAACTATTATCAATCACAACAGATGGGAAAACTCACAAGGACTGAAAGGGAAAGTATACATGACAAAGGAAGAACACTTTTCATAAATACAACAGGAAACACCAAGATCATAACACTCCCTCTCTCATGCCGATGTATTCCTTCTGTCTCTTGCCTTGCTCTCTCTCTGCATCACCATCAAGGTCCATGAAGCTGGTGACGTTACTGGGGTGCCCCACGTCCCCTCCGGCTGATGTGGAAGCTTGTATGCGAAAGGCCGATCCTCAGCAAATCTCATTGGATCAATTCAATGTTCTCGGACAAACTTCATTCTTTGCACCAACCTTTGCTCCTCATGTTGATGGGGACTTCCTGCCAGATAAAGTTGAAGTAGGTGTGTGTGTGTCTGTGTCAAGACGTCAGTAGGCATATAGACATCTAACAACATTGACTTAACTGCATGCATGTCAAATGAAGTGTACTGGTTATATAGCACACAAGTCTTAGAAACAAATTGAAAAACATATTGTGTCACAATCCCCTTTTGTTTTTTCTGTGCAGGTTTTGCTTAGCACCGGCAAACTTCCCAAAAAAGAGGTCCTATTTGGTTTAAACAAAGACGAAGGGACATACTTCCTAGTTTATGGATTGCCTGGATTTAACTTCCCCGGTGAGAGTCTCATCACTAGGAATGAATTCCTAAAAGGAGTGGCAATTGTAATGGGAAATGCAAGCAACCTCACAAGAGATGCGGCCATTTTCCAGTACACTGAGTGGACGGATGAGAACAACAGGATGAAGAATCGTGACTTCATGGGAAGTCTGGTTGCAGACCACCTGTTTGTTTGTCCTCTACTAGAGTTTGCTCAGAGGTAATTCTCAACACATCCAAGATGTATCTATGTATAATATACTAGATGTACTGCATGTATATATATTATGTTTTGCCAGCCTGTCCTTTTTTCTACAGTCTACTGTTGTTAAGTCTTTACTGCACGGTCGCGTAATGGCCAAATGTATGTCTGAATATGCTGTAGCAGGAACAACCACAGAAGCAGTTTTGAAAATGTGGCTAAGTTCTTTAGTCCAAACTATAATTGTTTTATATTTAAAATATCTTCTTCCAGTATATCAGTGTGAATTTAGGATTAATCCACAATGCATTTAACTTTACATATTATGTTTAAAATAGGGTTAGGGTTCTCCTTTTATTCATTTAACTTTATAAAAGTAAACTTGGGAGAAATATACAATGAACATAAAGAAACAATTAAGCAAATATATTCTAATCTTCATAGAATATGCACTTGCATCTACACTGAACAAAAATATAAACGCAACACTTTGGTTTTTGCTCCCATTTTTCATGAGATGAACTCAAAGATCTAAAACATTTTCTATATTCACAAAATAACCATTTCCCTCAAATATCGTTCACAAATCTGAAAAGATCTGTGATAGTGAGCACTTCTCCTTTGCCGAGATAATCCATCCCACCTCACAGGCGTGGCATATCAAGATGCTGATTAGACAGCATGATTATTGCACAGGTGGGCCTTAGGCTGGCCACAATAAAAGGCCACTCTGAAACGTGCAGTTTTGCTTTATTGGGGGGTCTGGGGGGGTCCGAAAACCAGTCAGTATCTGGTGTGAGGGTTAGGATTAGGGTTAGGGTTAGGGTTAGGGTAATGTTGTAAATCGAGTGGCCTGTGTTCGTCGTCCATAACATACGCCTGCCCATACCATAACCCCACCACCACCATGGGCCACTCGATTCACAACATTACCCTAACCCTAACCCTCACACCAGATACTGACTGGTTTTCGGACCCCCCCCAGACCCCCCCAATAAAGCAAAAATGCACGTTTCAGAGTGGCCTTTTATTGTGGCCAGCCTAAGGCACACCTGTGCAATAATCATGCTGTCTAATCAGCATCTTGATATGCCACACCTGTGAGGTGGGATGGATTATCTCGGCAAAGGAGAAGTGCTCACTATAACAGATTTTTTCAGATTTGTGAACAATATTTTAGGGAAATGGTTATTTTGGAAAATGTTTTAGATCTTTGAGTTCATCTCATGAAAAATGGGAGCAAAAACAAAAGTGTTGCGTTTATATTTTTGTTCAGTGTATATTTGATTTGCCAAAGCAGCATCAGTTTTTTTTAATTGATTAAGCACCTTTGTACCAGTACCTTACTCCTATCAAAAATATAACAGTCAATGTTTGTTTCTTGTGGCGGCTACATAGTATGTCTATTATATTTCTTTCATTACTCTGACCTAGTGCTGCGAAAACATTTTTAATAATTCATTTTTTTCTCCCCAGCTACTCAAAACGTGGCGGTAAGACTTTCCTCTATTCATTCGACCACCAGTCATCTGCAAACCCATGGCCAAAATGGATGGGCGTTATGCACGGCTATGAGATAGAGTTCATCTTTGGTATGCCTCTGAACGCATCCCTGGGATACACCAAGAATGAAGTGAACATGACCAAGAAGTTTATGAAACACTGGGCCAACTTTGCCCGAGTAGGGTAAGCATAATCATCTGGCACTGTTGAAACCTTAATGGTACTACGGTCGAAATGTGTTGATTGGCTTTTCTCTTTTTTAGAAATCCAAGCCTTGATGGAGCTAGCTGGCCCGTGTTCACCCCTGAAAAGCAGGAGTACGTCACTCTGAACTACAACCATCCTGAACAAAGGAATATGATGTCAGCTAGAGAATGTCATCTCTGGAAAACATTAATACCAAAAGTACAAGGAGTCTCAGGTTAGACATCTCTTTATCTATCTATCAACTATACCCCTCTCTCTCTCTATCGATCTATCCATACTGCACATCCATCCAACTAGCCATCAACGTATTCATCCATCTATCCAACTATCAGCTATCCGTCCATGAATTGATCCATCCATGCATCCGTCCATCTGTCCAACATTCTATCGACCAATAATCCATCCATCCATTTGTCTGGTCACCCACCTACTGTATACATCCATCCCTCCTTAAGTCTATCACACACACACACACACACACACACACACACACACACACACACACACACACACACACACACACACACACACACACACACACACACACACACACACACACACACACACACACACACACACACACACACACACACACACACACACACACACACACACACACACAGAGCCCGTAATAGTTACCTGTAGTAGGAGGCATTGCGTCAGGCTCTGGGAGGCGTTGTGCTGTGTTTAGCCTGTGGAGGAGATGTGTATCCTGGCTCGCTCCCCTCCACCTCACCACAGCTCTGGAGGTCTGAGTGGGAGGGGAGGAGGGTCATCACTTCCATGAACACTGATCACACACAGAGTGAATAATACAAATGCACTTCTCATCTGTGGTCATTATTCACACACAGAAAAACACCCACGCAATGTTTGATCCCCTACAAAGCACTGTCACCATTTTGTTATCAATGTATCACATGCTTCATCCAGAATGACACTTTATCCCTTTTCTAAATTACATTATGTCTTTTTACGTCGACTAGTCTGAACATGCAACTTTATATAAAGTGAGCGACATAACCTAAACATTAAGTACAAAATAAATGTACCTAAAGACATCAATAAACATACAACCCCCAAAAACACCTGCAGTAGCTCAGTCTGTGGGGACTTGGCTTGGGATCCAAAGGGTCGCCGGTTAGAGTCCTGATAGCAAAGTAGTTTGAGCTGGGGAGTTGCCAGTATTTGTCCTTGAGCAAGGCAACGAGCACCGGCAGCACATTTACTCTCCTTCAGCACGTCTATAGGTCCTGTTTGTGGATGTTTGTATTTCAGACCCGTTTGTGTAATCGTATTGTATTATCTTAACCCTAATCTGAAACTAGCTTTCTTTAAAGGTCACCTATTGTGCAAAATCCATTTGTTCATGTCTCTTCCACATCAACATGTGTCCCCTCTGTGCAAAGAGATTCTGAAAGATTCAGGAAAAAAGATCCTCTCTCTTTTTGTCCTGATCCATTTCTATAAAAACCTGTCTGAAAATGAGCTGATCAGATTTTGGCCACTTTATGATGTCTTAACGATTTTTTGGCTTGTGTCACCGTTAGCCAATCAGCAACCAAGGTAACTCCCCCCCCCCCCCCCCCCCCCCCCGTTATCACCTGAATCTCCTCCTAGTGCACCATTGTGTTCTTTTTAACCAAATCTCTCTCAGAGGGGCGTGGGGAGGGGCTCCTTATGTTCATCTAAAGTAACAGACAGAGAATCAGCACTTTGGAAACAGGGCAGAAACAGAGGGGATTATGGGTAATGCTGCAATGATCTGTTTGGTGTTTCGAGCCAAACACTTCAGAGACATGTTTTGTATATATCTGAGACCTATAATATATTGATGAAAAACAGTATAATAGGGGACCTTTAAACAATCCTTTTTCAAACGACGACAAAATAAAAGTCTCACTGTCTACCTCTTTCTTTCTCCACAGATGAACTGCTAGTTTGTGTAAAAGGGAATGGGATAATTCTCCACTGCAACTACGCCTTCCTGCTCATTCTACTGGTTATAACTCTGACCTATTGATAGAGAAGTGATTAAGCTTAATTCTATGCAGCCATATGCAACAGTTTACATAAGCTATAGTGGTTTGGTCTGTGCTATTGTATAAGGCATTGTGTTTGTTCAAATACATTACTAATTTAGTTAAACAAATACTGTTGTTTTTTTTTTAACTTGATTTTCCCAAATTCGTTTTTAACCCGCAGAAAACACATTATACGCTTGTTTTGGTTTTCTTTTCTTTTGTCTAACACCACACAGATCACATCCATTCAAAGACAATCAGGGTTTCTGTGGATTTGTGTTGTCCATTGTGTTTGTCAGGAAGGACCATTTAAGGACAAATCAATAAAGTTATTTTGACATACTATGGTGAGTGACTTTACATTTTCTGTACAACACACCCATTGTCTTTTAACACACACTGAAAAAAACACACACTTATTCCTATACTTTCTTGAGGTTCTACATTTTATCTTCAGTTTTTATGTGTCTAGTTTATGTGAATGTGCATAATCAGCAGCTTATTCACATTTCTCTTCCTCATTTTCTCTTAATAGACACATTTTCTGAGATGTACATATAATATAATGTGTATATATTAAAGACTAAAACTTGCTGAAAAAGCTGAACCAAAGTTCATTATCGCCAATCAGTCATCATGACATTAAAGGGGCCCTATTCTTCTCATTTTCAGGGAGATATTTGGATTCTGTGCCGCTACTGTGACACGTTTACATGCTTTAATGTTCAAAAAGCTGCTGCGGCACCTCTTTTCACCCTCTGTCTGAAACCAGAGCCCAATCTGCTCTGATTGGTTGGCTGGCCGGCTCTGTTGTGATAGGTAAACCTCTTAGAGATGTCCCGCCCCTTAGCCTATCACGTACATTTTGTCGGAGCGCTAGCAAATAGAAGCGTGAATGTTACATAGTGATGTCACTATGTTATGCAAGTAAACAAAGGATTCCAATGGAGGCGTTTCCGGCAGGCAGGGTGTGTGTGGTAGAAATGTGGGCAAAATGGAGGCGTGTGGCGCAGTGGATAGAGCCTTGGTGTTGGGATCAGGGGGTCACAGGTTCAAACCCCACTGCAGTCAGCATGTCGTTGTGTCCCTGAGATACTTCACCCCAAAGTGCTCCTGTGGGGATTGCCCACAGTATTGAGTATGTACGTCGCTTTGAATAAAAGCGTCTAACAAGTAACAGCCGGGGCGACTGCGGCTGTGAGGGAGTGTGGTCGTCTTTCAACCAGAAGGTTGTGGGTTCGATCCCAGCCCATGCAGTCAACATGTCGATGTATCCTTGGGCAAGATACTTAACCCTGAGTTGCTCCCGACGGCATGGCCAACGGTGTGTGAATGTGTGTGAATGTTAGGTCCAAGAGTAAGGTACACTGCTCTGTATGAATGGGTGTGAATGGGTGAATGACATGTAGTATGTAAAGCGCTTTGAGGTGTCTTAAAGACTGGATAAAGCGCTATATAAGTACAGTCCATTTACCATTTACATGTAATGTAATAAATAAAATGTAGCCTTTGCAGACCAGCATGCACAAAAACATAAATAAAACAAACGGGAAAAGGAAACTCTAAAAAGCATAGTCAGACCTCTTTAGGCAACAATTGAGTAATACAAGTCATTTTTAGTGTCGATGCTAAATAATCTCATAGCTTCCGTTATTACTTGCTGAATGATATTTATCGTTGTCATCGGAAGTGTTTCACAGTTTAGCATACTGTGCTATTGTTCCTCATGCTGTCATTGAAGACAGTAATGTGATCATAAACAGTGTCTCTGAGCAAAAGGTTACAGTGTTGATACAAAAAGCTAATGAGATGTAGGAGAGAAATTATCAGCTTTTGTTCGAGTGACCTTGAACACTGTGCAAGAAAAAGTAATTACATTGTATGAACATCTGGTATCTGGCATTTATACGGTAGCTATTTTTGTTAAATACTTTTTGTATGACTTACATGTTATTTTGTATCTACAAGAAACAATTGGTGTTTTCCCTGACAAAAGGAACCTGTGCTTGTTAAATGCCAAGCAATTTGTTTCTGTCATAATCAGTTTGGATCCTTCCCCAACACACACACTTTCATACAGACTCACACACAATAAGTTACGGTTGCTCTTTTCTTTTTGACCTTTTAAAGTGACTTATATAGGATGACTAATGTCTGACGCTGACACACACAAAGAAAGGGATAGAAAGTACAACACACTGGGGAGTGGGAATGTTCCAGAAGGTGTATTTTGGCAAAGATTGTCTATTAAGATATGACCGCTGCCATTAGAAGCGACATGACCATAACCTCATTTGGTATTTTCAAAAGAAAGTCCCATCATATTCAATGTGCCTTTACGACGCAGGCAGAAAAACAGTTTCAAATGCACTTAGGCCAAAAATATGATAAATAAATACATGAAGCTTCTTTCAGTAGCACTTACAATTGATTTGTTTTTTTTGAAAGCTAATGTACTTGCAGGATTCTTGTTTATTTTGTACCTTAAGGGTTTATTGCACTTAATGTACGTTGCTTTGGATAATAGCGTCACTAAATGAAATGTACTGTAATAATGGATCCATAAGGGATGGAGATAAAGACATTCAGGTGAAGCAAGGAGGAGGGGAGAAAGACAAGGAAACGTTTTCGAGGTTACAGCACAGGAGTTATTTCAGCCTTTGCATCACCACTATGGTAAGTCAAGGTGATGCTCCACACTGTCATCACAACAGGTCGGAGGTCAAGACTGAAATCTGGAAATTAACAAATAAGGTAGACAACTGTTTAACTCCATTGCTCCTCAACTTGGATGATGCTGTGGGGCAGCAGGGGTTTGACCTTGATTGCTTTTCCAGCTTCTGCGGCATGTGTCAAGCAATCAGTTTATATCTTAAAAATATCTCTATAATCATAAAAAGCCATTGGCATATACTGAAATGTTAGGGTTTGACTTCTTCACATGTCTTACGAGATGTTTGTGAACATTTAAAACATTAAAATGTGTTATAGCTGTATAGTATTAAAGAGGGCCAATCATGTTTTTGTAGGGTTTACCCCTTTCCTGTGCTGTGTTATATTATGCATGTAAATGGTCTGGAAAGGCTAATAACTCATTTGTTTACTTCCGGAACATAGTGACATCACTATGTAACACTAGCGCTTCTATTGGCTGGCGCTCCAACACATTGTATGTGATAGGCTAATGGGCGGGACATTTATATGCTGTTAACCAGCCGAACAGCTTCCGGGGTGCAAAACGCATCAATGAAAGTGAACTTCTACCACACAAAACAACACCTGTAAATAACCCAATTTGTGTTCTTTGAAATTGAAAAGGATATTGCATTGTGTTTGTTACTTTCGTTGCAGTTGTATGTCTTAAGTGTAATTTGGCATGCTTTTATTTTGAAGGCGAGTTTACGCGGTTGACAGGAAATTGTTGTTGCTATTGTGACCAGTCTGTCAGGTGTGTGAAAACTAGACCAGTATTCCAGGTTCTTAAAGGATGGGTAATAAATGAAGTCGAACACCAGAGTGAATGAAGTGAATACTGAGATTTTATAAAGGAAAACATATATATATTGGCACAGGAATAAACAACATTCTTCTGAATAAAGCGCTTGACACTTGGGTGCACCCCAAATAAAATTAAAATAAACCCCAAAAAGAAAATAGTTCTTTGATCAGTTCCTGTAAGGTCCTCTCAAAATCCTACCACTGGTAGTGGAAAGATGAGGTATTCAGGTTGTCATTGGTAGCTCGCCATCCCATCGTCAGGGAGATAATCCAGAGTCCACAATCCAGAATCCATAATCCAAGGGTATCATAAAAAACCCAGCCGAGGAAAATAAAACATGAAAACTCCCGCTTTCCAAAGCAGCTCCAACCTCCAGCAACAGCCTCAGAGATTGGTCCACCGCCTCCCCGGTAACTCTCAATATGCGCTGTTTTTTGCATAAGATGATCAAAAGTGTCTCCGTTCTTCCAGCGTGACGCTGCTCCCTCACACACACGTCTTCAACGTGCCCTCACTAACCTGAGTGAGGAGGCGGGACTTGGCGGATTTTAGTCCAACTGCAATCATGATTGCATTATGAACCAATAAGCTTTGTTAACCTTGGAACCTTTGTTTATCCAGTGGGTTACACTATGGAAACAAGAAAAGTTTCACAGCGGGTGGAACTTGTCATAAAGTCGGCGATAATAAAACCCACCCATTTAGAGGGAAGATATGATTGGTCAATTGTACTGTCATTTGACATTACTCTCTCGTTCAGTTACTGTAGCGGGCCCGCTGTGAATTCATAGCTGGACGTCCAACAGCTCCTGTCTTCACAGTAACTCGCAGAGACGAGCTTCTTTCATTTCACCCTTCACATTCTAACATAAACTGAATAGGCAGATTCAAAGGATTTCTTTTGAAATGTTATTTTTAATACAATTAAATCAAGTTATTTTGGTAAAACTAATAAAAAATATAACTAAAAACATATTTAAAAAAAACAATTAAATTAAATATATATATTTTTTAATGTTTTTAAATATTATTTTGTAGAATATCTTAGGCCCTCAGAGAGGGCCTAGAGGGCTCTGATGGCTCGCCACTGTTTGAAAGACGAACAGCTGCTTCACAGGAGGTTAGTTGTTTTGACTAATGTCAGTGCCACAGTTTAGTTCAGACAAGACACTTTGACAGATATTGGGGTGATCTGTGATTAATAGGCATGACAGTGATAGCTTCATCAATAAAAAGGGCAACACCTCCCACTGAGTGTCGTGTGAAATCAGTACAACAAGACCCAATGCAAAGCAGACAATGTCAAACGCAGGTGTTCTGAATATCCACGAGTAGCACTATATACACATTTGTGTTTCATAATGTTTTAATTCTTCATATATTCTCTATTATTGAATGATTTTACCGTGAGGTGAAGTGGATTTAATGTTTCATTTGTGAACTACACATTTGATCATCATCAGCTGACAGGGTGCAATGAACGGTCATAAAAAAAAAACCTCATTCAACCCGGAGTTTGAAAAACATTTCCCATGAAAGAAGTGACAACACCCATGTCTATCCATCAATATCGCTCATAGGTCAAGAGTCAGTAGCTTACTGACGCATATCCTGGCCAGACTTCTTGCTTCCTTTTTCCCCCGGTATCTTAATCTGTCAGTTGTTACTAATTTCAACGTCCAAAGGTTGTATCCACTTGGCATCCTTACCAAAAAACTAAACCACTGCACATATTAACACTGCTTTGGAAGTTTTGAAGCACCAATACAACCCCTAAAACTCGAATAGGCTATAAACAAACTACATCACGGTCACATGACTTCACGTCACCACTCTAAGCTAAAGTTTGGCGTGATGGCGTTTAGTAGTCTCATTGAGTCACTTTTAAGCAACCGCCGTTTTCATGACACATTTTAAGAAATATATTGTTTGTAGAGGTTAAGCCAATGCTTTATGCCACTGAGGTCCCGATTTGTTACGGTAAATACGGTAAACGTTAGCTTGTCTTATGAATAAACATCCCATACGAAAAGTCTCCATTAGAACACCGAGTCCATTTACTTCCTTGTCCATTAAACTTGCATCAGATTTTCATCGTAAAACACAAAATTACACTTAAACACAATGACTTCGGTAATCAAATGTACCTTAGCGTAAGTGTGTATGTGTTCCCGGACTAATTGGCTCATACATATTCAGGTCTCAAATATATCAAAACATATTGCCTTTAAACTCAGAAAACAACTTCAGAAAGATGGCAAATAACTTTTTTCGCATTTCAGTTTGATGTCCTATATGTCTATAGAAACCTGAATCACCTTGAAAGGTTTTGTCAGGACATTCAACCATGATTATGAAAAAACAGCACTTAACTCGTGACTCCCATAAGAAGAAACATTTCACCCCCAGAGTTAAACAGAAAAACGCTATTTGACACAATGGCAGAGCAAGAATGAGTCTGACCTCGGCTGTCATTTGAGACGGAGACAGCCATCATTCAAATGAGACAGGCGATTAGGGGAAGGACAAATCCAGACAGCGAAAGAGAAACAGAGAGAAGAACAGGGCGGTACAGGAAGAGATGGACACAGCCTGTGGTGATGAGGGAGAGCAGAACAATTATGACGGGAGGAAGAGATATTAAGGAGACAGGAGGAGAGTGAAATAAACACAAAAGTGTGAAGAAAGAGAGAGGACAAATATAAAGGAACACACAGTGAGAGACTTTCAAAATGAGAAGGGACTTAGTGACACTGAGTGATACAAGAGGAGGCTTTCATGATGAGTTGAAGCGGAGAAATATAATAGCATCATTCCACGGAGTTTGAAAAAGGTCTTTGAATTTTTTCTTTTTTCATTCATTTCTATGGTTTATCACGGAGCACGGGGATCATTTGTAGCCGTGGAGAAAAAACATATGAACCCAAACCCGCATGATTTCAACTTTTCTTTACCTCACTTTCTTTCTGTTACAACTATTATGTTTCATACTCACACCCTCAATCACCCTCATGGACACACAGTTTGTATTCAGATGCAGAGTTGCATTAATGAACATTATTTGAGTGAATCATGTTCATTTCAAAATTGTAAATCCTGTAAATCCCTTCCTCATTTTTGTTCCATGCCACCTCTTTTAAAAATATGCACACCTCTCCACTTTAAAGTCCAACACATGTTATACTTATTTTTTAAAAATATTAACCTTTCTTCTAAATGGTTAGTTAGTATAATAGACTTCCTGTTTGGTTTACGGACTTGCTCCAATTCACTTTTGTTGTCTTTTCCACAAGTTACATTATGTTACGGTGTGGGAAAGGTAGGACCCAAAAGCAGACTACAAAAAAGGGTAAGTTGGTCTAGAAAACAAAAAGCGAGCTTTATTGCAAAGCTGATCACAAAAATCAAACGGTAGCTCAGGAAAACAATAACATGGAGGAAGACCGGAGAGAAAAACATGAGACGTGACGTCAAGGGAGGACAAACAAACAATGAACCGACACCGAACACAGGAAGAGACAAGACTAAATACAGGGAGGGGTAATCACGAGACGAGAAACAGCCGGGCAGAGGAGGAGAAACACAAGGGCCACAGGTGAACACAATCAGACAATTAGACACACCAGGGAAACGAACGACAGGGAGGAAAACACAGGAAGAAGGACCAGACAAGAAACAAGGAGGAAAACAAGACAGGGAGAACAGAACAGCAAAATAACCCCACAACTAGACACAAGAAAACTCAAACCCTGACACCCACCAAGTTGTATACATGTAGGACAACCCTTTCATGCATAGAGGTCACTACAGTGGACAGCTATTCAAAAGGTGTTTTCTTGTATATGCATTGTTTTCTTTTGCATAGTTGCACCATCAGCCACTACATAGGCCCCTATTGCATCATCCCATACACTGCCCCTCAGTGGAAAGTCAGTGTAAGTGCATGATACATGTCTCTAAACTAAGATGGACGACAGAAAGCCACATGGACCAAGTCACCCATCTATATCTTGCCAATCCTTTTATGGAAAGCGTCCCC